>NW_015151714.1:160694-176844 GCF_000732505.1 Cyprinodon variegatus
AGGGGCAGGAAAGAGCCGGCAGCTGCAGCTACCAGGCAGAGGAGCTGCAAGAGGAAAAGAAGCCACTGCTGCAGCCATGCTGGATAGTAAATTATAAACATGTTGTTCACATCCAATTATTGGTAGGGACAATTAGGTCGATCTAAAATTTTGAGAGGACATGTCTCTATGGTCCCTATGCAAACCTGCGGCCATGAGCATGTGACAAGCTGCCAGCCATCTCATAAACAACCAAACATGAAGCTGTTCAGGTAAAAGGGATAGAAGTGTTTTTTTTATTGCTTTTATTAAGCAATTCTACAATTTCCACATATTCCTTTCATTTGTTGTGATGTGCATAAAGAAGACTTTTGAATCTTTTTTCTTTCCCTCCTGTTGGTGGCCCAATTTTTCCTGGTCAGAAAGAAGTTGATCCGTCTGTTGATCAGTCGGGCTTTAATCCAGCAGACATGTTCTGCTCCAGTTCCTGCTGTTGCAACTAACATGTATGAAACTGTGTTCTGTGATATTCAACGATTAGGTTGTTTATCCTGTTGTTTGGTTCAAGCCTTTCAGCTTCGTGATTAACTTGCTCTTTTTTTTAATTTAATTGGAAGCCACTCAGACCTCCTCCATGTTTTTCAGAAAACTTTGCTGCAGCAGCCTGACTGCAAAAGTGCGCAAAATTGAAGAGACCATTAAAAACAGGAATTCTGGTCCGGTCCATTTTTTCTTGTACCAGTGAATCAATGAGGTTGCTGATCAGTGAAAATAGATTCAGCATGAATCACTGTGGGCAGAGGGATGGGTTTTCCACCAGTTTCCAGGTAATAATGGGTTATGGACTAGCTGGCTCCTGATCATCCAAACCATTTTCTTCACAGTGTGACTGCCTGGATCAAAGTCCTGAGCCCTGCAATGAACTGCATGTTAAAAATTATTTGAAATACACATCAGAACTGGTTTTTAGAACAGCTTCCTCAGAAACAACATCCTCATCCATTGAGGTCTATTCCAGGAAAACCAAACAAATTAAGATAAGTCTACAAATTATTTCAAGAAGAAAACCCAAATATAATAAAGGGGAAAAAAGGAAGATCAGCCTTTGGTTGGCATGTTCACATTATTCAGTATATGTGTTTATATTGAAGCAGAAACCAAACCAACAAAACTCCCCCTAAAAAAACAACCCATAGCAAAAACTCCGGTCCTACTAATGATGCTGCTATCAACCTTTAGCCATCAGTTCATCACATTATGCATTTAAAACATCCTTCAGAAACATTTTATATCAGAAACATTAACACCTCATCAAACAGGCACTTGATAAATCACAGCAGCTCTCAGACATGAGCAGCTGTGTTTCAAACTCTACATAGTTCCAAGAAAAAAACAACTGTATTTTCTTTTTTTATTTATAATTTATTTAAAGAAGAAAAACTGTATTTTCTGCTCTAATCAACAACATAGTAATTATTTTTATGAATAGCAACAGTCGTGTCTCTGCCAGTGCTAACAGCTCTTTTAAACAGTTAGCATTTGACAGGAGAAAATAAGATGCACGTAATCTTTGAATTTTGGATGAACTTTCTTTAGTTTGTTCTTTCTGCTCATGCTTGGATGGCAAAGCTTGTATTGAGGCCTGCTTCCTTTAGGGGGGAGGCCAAAATCAATGAGGTGCAAAGCCCTGATACCCCCCCATACCGCATGACCACTTCAGGAAGTGGTTCAGACCAACCAGAACTTCGACAGGCATCTAAACAGCCTCAGTATTCAGCCAAGATGTTGGAGTTTGGAGGAGAGTTGCTGTCAGTTGGACAGAGTTTGGATAGATTCTAAGAATAGATTGGTTGGGAAAATAAAAAAACAACCAATCTAGTTTGTTAAAACAAGTTTGGGGAACAGAACAAAGGCTAGGCTAATGAGCTGAATAAAGAGCAGGTGTAAAAAGGACTAACTAGAAGGAAGGCAAGGAGAAAAGAAGAGGCACAAGGGGGCAACAGAGAGTAACTCAGGAAATACCAAACTGAAAGAAAACAATTACAAAAATACAGACTAACTAAAAAACCAAAAATAAAGCAAAAGGGAGGGCAGAACCCTGACAGTATCATCAGCATAACAGTGGAAATTAATCCCATGCTGTCTAATAAATCTACCGATTGCGAGCATAGATAAAGTAAAGAGAATTGGTTCTAGCACTGATCCCTGTGGTACTATTTTGAATTTCTGTTTACTAGTTTAAAGTTAAAACTAATCTGATAAAAAAAAAAAAATGTTTTTCAGTTTGGTTCTGCATTTGAATAGATCCTTGTTGCGTACTTAACTGATTTCTGGAATTAAGATTATGCAAGATTTCAAAAAGAAAAAAAGAGATTTTGAAAGACAGACAAAAGCGAAAGCTTTTCTATTTTTTTTCCTGGTTATTCAAAATGTGACCTGGCCTTTCCGGCTGCTCTCTCTCCTCCGCTGAACTGCAGCTAATGAGAGTGACGGGTCCCTCATAAGGACCTGTGGGAACGCCATCTGTAAGCTCTAAAAACTATTTGCTCTGCAAATTCCCAGAGACCAGGTTTGAGTTCCTCCTGTGAAGGTTTACCTTCCTACAGTGACTGACCAGCAGCAAGCTGTTTACACGCTTCACTTAACCCCCCCCACCACCACCAGTCAGTCTGCCTGCCCGGCTGCGTTTCCGTCTCACCAAACATCTTTCTAAAACCTGAGTCCCTTTCTATCTGACTTTCTCTTCATGCCCCCTTCTATTTTACTGTTTTTATGCTTTTTTTTTCTAACTTCCTTCTCATCCAGTTTTGCATTCATTCCTCAATCTCTAATAATATGGTTTTAAGCAATTATCTACTGGAAAGATGAGAGAAACAACAGGAGGAGAAGGTCGGGGATCAACCCCACTGCTTGCAAAGAAAATGAAGAGGAAATAAATCAGAAATGTGTCATAGCTGGTCCTTCTCACCATGTTGACGCGTCAGACAGACGGAGACCTTATTTGGTCTTTAGCGCTGCTGATGGGCCTTTGCTTATGTTATCTTGCAATGTCATTCCTGGTCTCTGTTAGTGAAACACAGGGTGTTAGCATGAAGACTTTTTGTTCCTTTTTTTCTAATGATCATTTCTGCTCCAAGATACAAAAATCCTCCGTCGTTCAGCAGCGTCTGAAAAACAGAAGGAAGCAAAAACCGTTTCAGGTGGTTTATTAAAGAACCAAAACTGAAACTGCATGTTTGGCAGAACACAGAGAATAATAAAGAATTCAGATCAACAGGAAACAATGTTGATAAAAACAGGAGAATATTAACACATATATTTAGTGTTTTCAAGTGTTTGCTAATTTTGTATTAACTTAGAGAAATTAGAAAGTGAAGCAATTTAAAAGTACAGTTGTAGCGATTCAAAATTTCCCCACTTTCCTTGATGGGTCCTTGGCTGATCGCCTGGAATTCCTTTATAAACATCAATATTTGTACTAAAATATTCTTTGTGTCATGATTCGTCATGAGAGCAGCTGGAGTGAGGAGACTCAGCCGGAGAACCAGCAACCCAACCTAGTTTGACCGGATTAGGCAATCCCTTCCAGCCAACATCCAGTTTCAGATTTCCTGCACAGCGTTGAGGTAATGAAACGTTCTCGCGGTCTGTGGCGCCGGCTCGGTTTGCTGGGTTAGCAGGGGCTGCATTATGTGGAAGAGACTGATCAGATTTAGTGTTTCGTTTGTCTGAAAGCTGACAGAAAAAAAGTCCTAACTAGACACACTGATGTGTCTATGACCATAAAGTAGTGAATCTATTTATTTAGTCTTATTTATTGTATTTTAAATTGGGCTCATAGTTATGGAGGACCAGCTCTACCATATTCAAAAATCAATACAGATATAAATAAATGCTCAATAAATAAGCATACAATTAGTTGCCCCCCAAAATACAATAAACAAATAAATGTAGGTAGAAATTAAATTATACAGTGAGACATAAATGTATATATCTCTTTTAATTAGCTTCTTTGTTTATTTCCCTTTGTAATACTTACCTTATTCATTTATTGTCCATTATAATCTTCAACTTTATTCATTAATTACTTTTTTTAAGCATTTATTTTGTGCATATTGTCATATTTTTGTCATTTTTATTCTTCTTTGTATTTTTTTTACCCTATGTATTTCTTCAATCCTTTTTATTTCCGCCTGTCGTTTTAAAAGTTCTGTTTGCCTCATTATGCAAATGAGGAAGGGGTGTGTCTTAGAGGGTCTATCAGTCGATGGTGCATATTGGAGCCATCTGGTCATTCAGTCTTCTCTCTACATCTTCTTTTCGTTCTAGCTCTATTTTGCCTGCTCTATGTTTCTAAGTAGCTTTTTCTTCTTTCTCTTAAACTGTTCTATCAGTGCTCCTATTTTCCTCCGCTCTCATTCAATCTTCTTTCTATCAGTCTTCTAATCTTCTTCCTCTCCTCTTCTATCAATCTTACCTATTCCAAAACAAGGATGTTTAACAATCAAAGTCCCTTCCAAACACATTTAATCTCATCATACATATTATGATTATGACTTTTATTATTGCTGTTGTTTTTATCTCACCTAATTAAAGGCTAATCACCGCAATATCTGGAGCTATAAGTAGAAACCGCTTTATAAATGAAGATTAAACAGGCGGTTATCTCTTCCTCCATCATTCTCAGATCATGCTTTTGCTTTTACTGGCTCTTATTTTTATAATAAGGAACTTTTATATATCCAAACCGTTTAATAGAAAAGTAGAGTTAAGCCTGGAAGTTTATGCTCATAGATCACAACCACAAAACAACCAAAAAAAAAAACAAAAAAACAATAATGTATAACTCTACTTATAATAACTATCTGAAGATGAGGACTGGTTGGGATTGGTGGCGTAGAGGTTAGGGCATTACGCCTGGATCCCAGAGGTTCTAAGTTCAAGCCCCACTCCCACAGACTGATACTCTGGGTTCCTGAGCAAGACCCTTAACCTCACACAAGGGTTCACCTCACCTTTGGGTGAACCCTTGTTGATCCCTGGAGATCCACCGTACCAGACTAGCGCCTTACAAGGAGTTTCAATCATTCTGTTTAATTTGATCTGAGCTTATTTACTCATGCCAGCTGCAGTCGATGGTCTTTCTTACTTTTTGCTGATTAGCTTGGTTTATGTTACATTTCTGGGCCTCATTTTTAGTAAAACAAACACATCAGCGTGCTTTTTTTTTTACCTAGGCATGCACCAAACATTTATCCCAGTTAGATCAAATGAACAGATTAACACAGGGCAGCTGCTACAAGTTCTGATAAGAAACTTCCTCATCTGTTTTAACCCTATAATGCCAAATTTATCATATTTGATACATACGGTTTCTGAAATGTTTTGCGTCTGACACCTTTTGCATAATTTAATGGTAAAAACTTTGCTCAAAATGCTATTGTACACAATCAGATATACCTGATAACAGAGGGCAGAAGACTACACAAAAAATAATCTTGACTTATCGCATCGTAATAAATTATTAATATCAAAAATGTATTTCTGTTTTTTCTTTTTACATATTTCGTTAAAAGGGCAAATAAGGACTTCAAACCAATAAAAAAGTAATTTTCTGTTTTGTTTTATTCTTGGATCGGGCTTTAAAGGGTTAAAAGTGCTGCGCTCTGCTCCTTATCTATATGTTAACTGCTGCCAACCAGCTAGCTAACAGCTGTTGCAGTGTGCAGCATGCTTACACACCCTTTCTACCTTAATAACAGTCTACACTTAACATTGACCCCTTCTTTCATAAAATGGTAAAATCCAGACATTTCTGGGGCGGCTTTACTCGGGGACAGGTGGTCCAAATAGGAGACTGTCCCTGGAAATTAGAGACATCTGGCAACCGTAGCTAATAGGTCTTTTGTCCAAAAAAATAAAAAATCACAGCAGTTCTGTTCAGAATGAATTCCAGTGGCCCTGGTCCTTCCTGAACTTTCTACACATTTTCTTTTTCAGAAGTTACTTCAATAGAAGCTTGGTCCCAGATAGTCACTTTCTTTTCACAAAATGAGAACTACTTAAACCAGAGTCCCCTGGATCCCGGCGTGTCAGTTGCAGGTGTAGTGATCGATAGTTCTGCCATCAGCCAATAAAAATGTCATTTAGAATTGCAGAGCTTCAAGATATCTACAGGTCCTTCTCAAAATATTAGCATATTGTGATAAAATTCATTATTTTCCATAATGTAATGATAAAACTTGAAAATTCATATATTTTAGATTCATTGCACACTAACTGAAATATTTCAGGACTTTTATCGTCTTCATACTGATGATTTTGGCATACAGCTCATGAAAACCCAAAATTGTCATCTCACAAAATTAGCATATCATGAAAAAGGTCTAAACGAGCTGCTATGCACCAAACCATCTGAATAAACAAATTAACTTTAAACACCTGCAAAAGATTCCTGAGGCCTTTAAAACTCCCAGCCTGGTTCATCACTCAGAACCCCAATCATGGGTCAGACTGCCGACCTGCCTGCTGTCCAGAAGGCCATCATTGACCCCCTCAGCAAGAGGCTATGACACAGAGAGATATTTCTGAACCAATAGGCTGTTCCCAGAGTGCTGCTGCATCAAGGCACCTCAGTGGGACGTCTGTGGGAAGGAAAAAGTGGCAGAAAACGCTGCACAACCAGAAGAGGTGAGCGGACCCTGAGGACGATCGTGGAGAAGGTTCGATTCCAGACCTTGGGGGACCTGCAGAAGCAGTGGACTGAGTCTGGAGTAGAAACATCCAGAGCCACCGTGCACAGGCGTGTGCAGGAAATGGGCTACAGGTGCCGCATTCCCCAGGTCAGGCCACTTTAGAACCAGAAACAGCGGCAGAGGCGCCTGACCTGGGCTACAGAGAAGCAGCTCTGGACTGTTGCTCAGTTTTACACGTCATCTGGAAATCAAGGTGCCAGAGTCTGGAGGAAGACTGGGGAGAAGGAAATGCCAAAATGCCAGAAGTCCAGAGTCAAGTAGCTACAGTCAGTGATGGTCTGGGGCGCCATGTCAGCTGCTGGTGTTGGTCCACTGTTTTTTATCAAGGGCAGGGTCAATGCAGCTATCAGGAGATTTTGGAGCACTTCATGCTTCCATCTGCTGAAAAGCTTTATTGAGATGAAGATTTTGTTTTTCAGCACCACCTGGCACCTGCTTAGAGAGCCAAAACCACTGGTAACTGGTTTACTGACCATGGTATCACTGGGCTCAATTGGCCTGCCAACTCTCCTGACCTGAACCCCATAAAGAATCTGTGGGATATTGTGTAGAGAAAGTTGAGAGACGCAAGACCCAACACTGTAGATGAGCTGAAGGCCGCTATGGAAGCATCCTGGGCCTCCATGACACCTCAGCAGGCTGATAGCCTCCATGCCACGCCGCATTGAAGCAGTCATTTCTGCTGAAGGATTCCCCACCAAGTATTAAGTGCATAACTGTACAGAATTATTTGGAGGTTCACTTTTTTTGTATTAAGAACACTTCTTTTATTGGTCGGATGAAACATGCTAATTTTGTGAGATAGGAATGTTGGGTTTTCATGAGCTGTATGCCAAAATCATACGCATTAAGACAATAAAAGACCTGAAATATTTCAGTTAGTGAGCAAAGAATCTAAAATATATGAATTTTCAAGTTTTATCATTACATTATGGAAAATAATTAACTTTATCACAATATGCTAATATTTTGAGAAGGACCTGTAATGATGTAGCCTAATAATATGGAAAAATTACATCTAAGTAAAGCAAATGTGGTAATTTAGTGAGAAACTAGGTTTAAATAACAGCTGACTCATTGCGTGAGACTCCTACGTCAATCTGGAGTACTTATAAAATTTGTTCGTACCTAAGATTTAGAAATGGGAGAAAAATGGTGAGTGTGACATTTTCTCCCAAAATACTCATACGTAGGATCCTACGAAAATTTCTCGCACGAGGGACAATCTTATTAATAAAGAATCCCATAAAGCCATTACTGCTAAGAACAGGCGGGATGGACGGTTCAACAGAGCTATGGCTCTGGGTGAGTTTGGCAACTGTATTAAAAAGAAATCTTGGAATATTCTTATTCCCCTCTATTAATGAGGAGAAATATGCTGCTCTTCTTTTTAAGGAAGGGTAATTTAATACAGTAGTAAACAGTGTTTCCATATTAGGTGGGAGTCCTGTAGGCAAGCAGAATGGCATTTCCTCATTTTGATCCTGTCTTCCAAAAATGTCTTTTTGACTGTGTTTTAATGTTTTATACCATGCCGTCTCACACATGTCAATGTGTTCTTGCAGATACCAAGTTCTGTTAAATCCCTATGAAAAAAATCTGTGTACTGCAGCAAATATAAGGAAGGATGAGGTTGTGGATGTATATGAGGTAAAATGGCTAAAAGACTTTGAGTTTTTATTAAACCTGCTTTGTAAGGGACCTCAGACCTTCTCCTTCAATAAACATAAAGAGGAGGATATTACATGGATGGTGTATCGTGCACAGCATCTCTATACAAGATTAAAGTTTGTGGATCTCCTGATAGTAGAAGTAACAAATGCATGGACTAGATCAATGGTCTCCAACCCTGGTCCTCAAGATCTACTGTCCAACAGATTTTAGATGCATCCCTGCTTCAACACAGCTGAATCAAATGATTGATTACCTTTTCAGCCATCTTCTATGAAGTGTCTGTTGGAGCAGTGGCTTATCTGTAGCTGAGAGGATGCGGCTGGATCAGCTGATCAGGAAGGCGAGCAGCTGGAAGACTCTAGAAACATCAACGTTCCCAACAACCTCAACCAGTTCTTCCATTCATGCTGATTCTGCTCAGTTTCTACCTTAGTCAGTTAAATAACCTGCTGCTGTCATTCTGCACATCTCTGATGTTGCTGCTATTTTCAAATATCCATTACTGAGAAAATGTCCATAGCTGCATATTGGTTATTAATTCTCTAGCTGATCAGTATTTATAATGTCAAAACACTTTACAGTACAGTTTTTTATTGTTTATCTCTTAACTCTTCACTATTATGTTAATCTTATACATTTTTCAAAGGTCCAAATTTGTGTGACAATTCTTTCTATATTATTTAGCTGCTGTAAACACCAGAATTTCCCCATTATGGGAAAATAAAGGGATTTTCTATTCTATTCTATTCTACTCCATTCTATTCCATTCTATTCTATTCTATTCTATTCTATTCTATTCTATTCTATTCTATTATTATTTATTATTTATTCTATTATTATTTATATTATTATATTATATTATATTAATCCAATCCAATCACATCTTTGCAAAGATGAAATTATATGCCGACTGAGTGAATTACCATCTATCTCCTTTGTTTAACTGGATTGCATAATTAAAAACTTTTTCCTGCAACACGTGGATTAACTCTTCCATTACTCTCTCGCATGAAACAACTCCATTAAACTCGTCTATTTACAGATTATAAAACATGGAAGTGCGTGCTAACAGGCATATTTTTGGCTGGAGACTTTCTTTTGTTCCATGTTGAACCTTTCTGACAACATTAAGAAGAATAACTTCCATGTTTTATAGAAATTTACCAAATTCAGGGAGGATGAATAATGAAATATTAAGCCACATCTGTTTTTAATCTCATTTGAATTCCCTGTAACTTCTGAACATGTGAATTATGTCCTGAGATGACAGCCGGCCTTTTATACTGCAGTGCTCCATCACCTCAGTAACAGGCAGCCTACCAGGCGTAACGCAGCTCACAGCCTGAGAAGATGCTTTGAACGCTGATAAACCCTTTTACTTCAGGCTAAACTCAGGTTTGTGCTGTGGAGCGGATTAGCGCCTCTGGAATGAGGAAAGGTGTTGTTGAGGGCTGGGTGTGCAGGACAAGCCGAGCGAGACACAGAATAAACATGAAGGGATTATGCTTCCTATCTGAGCAGACGGGAAGATTCCCTCCAGTGTAATGAAATGTCTGTGTTTTCCCTAAGTTCATGTTTTTTAGGAAGCAGCTGTTGTTGTTTACGCAGCAGCCCCAGATAGATAGTTTCTTATAAAACGAGTATCCTGTAGTATCCAGATATTCTAAGTGAGGTTCAGCAAAGTGGTTATCACTAATATATCCATTACCGTTACTACAAAGGTGGCAGTTTTTAAAGAAAATATGAGGAGTATGGAAGTCAGATAAACCAATTTCAACCTAACTTTCTACAGATTTAAATCATGTCAAAGAGTTAATGCTCTCACCAGAGAGCGCTATAATGCTACATTCAGACCATAGGCAGCAGAAGCAGCTAGTTTACATGCAAAGTTAATGGTTGACTCTCGTTAAGGCACAGCAAAGGGTCCTGCAGCGCGTCTGAGCAGCAGGAACTCAGAGCTTCTGATCATATGACACGTGTGACGCACTTCAGAAGCAGCAGCTGCTGCAGTTGGAAACATTGAACTTTTGCTGCTCGAAGCGCCACATCAACCAATGAGAGAAGCTGATCTGGGAGCTGGCAGGGAGTCAGACACAGCACTGCTGATGCAGAGCGCTATGATCACTCCTCTCAAACAGTTTATTAACGCCTGAATTAACTTAAAATGTAGAAACCTGCGGGCAAAATATGAACGCTTATTATCCTGCAGTTTGAATTACATACATGTAAAATGCTAACATCTACTTCCAGCCGCCATGAACAGTAGGAGCAAACCGCGAAGAGGCGAGCGGGCCTGGGGCAGCTGCTGTCATGATCCTGGCGCTGATGGTTGGGTTTTCTGCTCCTGCTCACCTGCCTAATTGGCCCTGTGGCTGATTACTGCCAATCTGATTCACCTGCTCCCTGCAGCTATTTAGGCTGTTTGCTTTCCTGCCATCAGCGTCGGATTAAGTGTTCCGTTCTGTGGAATTCTTCTCAGTTTTTTGCCCATGTGTTTTTGGTTTTTGCCTGTTTCCCTGTCTGCCCTGCTCAGCTTGGTTTTTGGCCTGATTGCCTGGATTTTGCCTGTTATAGAACTTGGACTGTTTTTCTGACCTCGGCTTGGATTCTCCCTGGATAGCTCTTCGGCTCTCGGATCTCCTGGTTTCTGACGCTGCACTGGACTGGATTTGGCTTTGCATAATCCCTCACAGACACTGTAGCTCGCTCTGCGTCGGCTGGCGCCGGCTCCCCCACACTCTGTTCTCTGAAGCGGTAACGAACCCAAGCGGTGGACTGTCTCCCCCCGGGTTTCTCTTCTCTGAGTTTCGGACCGAACTCTCAACCAGGTCAGTGACTTTTTGTTGTCTTCTCCACTCTTCATTCTTGTCACTGACCTGAGTTTCCTGTCTCAGCAGAGAATCAGAGAACCCGCTCTGAGGAGTTTCCATCGTCCTCTTTCAGTTATTTTTTTAAATAAACCTGTTTTGAAACTTTCTGTTTGTCTGCTGAATATTGGGTCCAACCTTCAGTTCGCGTTACAGCTGCTGTTGGGATTCCCAGTCACAGCGCAACACCGCTATGTGGGGGTTTGAGCTGAAACAGCAGGCTTTTTTGCTTCTTCTGCTGCGTTTCGGGCTGAATGTAGCATTAGAGGCTTGTTGCACATCTAAGAGTTGAAGGACGCTGAACTCAGCAAGATGTTTGGAAGAATTCCAGCTTAACTTTAAACACTTTCCTCAACCACAGCGGATGTTTGATATCTATAAAGTTTTCTGAAGGGTTTGTTGGTAACAAGGCTAAACATGAAATAAATTTTGTGAAAAATGAATTTTTTGTAATTGAAGATGATTTATTATTGCTGCCCTAAATGATCCATTTGACTCGTTTCTCATCCTTCAGGAGAAAACGAATCCATACTGGTCCTATCATCACACATCAGATAGTTTATTATTATTATTATTATTATAATTACTTTTTATTTGTTTTCGTAGAAATAATTTTTAATATTAATTACAAAGAAATGATTCTTAACAGAATATCCTCTCAATAAATGTCCTCAAACTAAAGATATGTTTTTACTTGTTTTAATGTTTGATGTTATGCACCAACAGCAGAAAGAATTAATGCTTTTCACACGTCTTTAAGGAACATTTATAATTTTCTATTGGAGCTTTTCTGGAAAGCATTAAACAGATTACAGATAGTTTTTATGATTCTAATAATAACAGCAATTTTGAACTTATAGAGTAAACAACATAGAAAAAATGTAATGTTTACAGCTTTAGCCGCCGTTCAGTTACTGCCTGCTTTTGCAAATGATCTTTAAGCTCATCGTTCTTTCTCTGAAAACAACAGTTCAATCACTTCAACTCAGACATTAGCTTCATCTTCGCTGCTTTAAAAACACTCCTAACTTTTCTGTCTGCAGAATAAGCCTTCCACATTGAAGCATGGAAGTACGGAAGGAAAGGACTTAAAAAAGAAATTTTATTAGTAAACTTTTTTAAAATTTCTGATAAATTTCATTTTGGAAAAAATGACCAAAACTAAAGATTAATACAGGAGAGACAAAAGAGTTAAAGCTGTGTTCAGGTTTAGCAGCTGATAGTTATGGATGTTCTTCTGTTTGCAAAAAGGTCGATAGTTTGACTCATTTTTTAAAAATCTAACCTAAAGCTTGGTCAAATGTAGCTGACATGAGAATCATATCCAGCTGGGTTCATATCTATCTAACTCTATCTGTGCTATTATTATTTGACCTTTGGTCATACCTTCTGCTAACATTAAAGAGTTCGCAGAAAGGACACAGAAGTACAAAGAGCCTCTTTAACAGCAGATATAATGATGAATTTTATATTCATCCTGAAACATTCTCATGTTTATTTTTGTAAAGAAGTTTTCAGGTCAGATCGATGTTGAAGAAAACTGAAGTGATTCAGTTTATAAAGAGATAATATATCATTTTTTTCTGTCCTTTCATATTTAGTCCCATCAGGCAATTGTTGACATTATTTACAGAAAAAAATACTTTTTATAAACAGCCAATTAGTTCATTTTTGTATTTGAGTGAATCAGACCACCTTTGACTTTACAATGTTTCCTTGTAATGATAGAAAAATATGAATAAAAGCAGAAATATTTCCATATAAGAGGTTTTAGGTTCTAGTGTTTCAATTTGGTTTAGCAGCAAAGCTCAGATCCCACGGCTGAAACTATACTTGTAAAATCAGTATTTTTAGCAGATGTTTGAATTGTTGCCTCGTGATTAAAGGTTCTTCAACACATGAACCACATGATGCTTATCTGTGGGCCACAGAACCTCTCCTTCCTGAACAGCATAATGATATTGGTTTAGGTTAAAACAATCCCCAGGGTATAGAATTTTACCTGTAAAAACATGGGATTATTTCAGCATTTGAGAGAATATTTTGACTTTTGGAATTAGTTTAAGAAAAGCTTTTTGGTTATTCAGTTCAACTGATTTTATTACATCACAAGGAGTTTTACGGAGAATTTAATCAGGTCATCCAGTCAGATTAAAGGTTCAAAGTTTCTAAGGGAAACAAGCTGATTGCGTCCAGTCATTGTCTTTATGGGATTCTTTCATTCTGGGTTACAGGGTAGAGACAGTAAACGACATAAAACAAACATCTCTATTTAACAGATATATAATGCAGTCACCTTTAGTGTATATTTTAATATTTCATATCATTTCCCAACCTAAAAATAGATTGGTAAATTCGGCCAAAGAAAGAAATTGGTTGAATTTGATCAATATGGTTGGTAGTTATGTGTCTTTTGTTAAAAACAACCAATCTAATATGGCCATTTTTTAACCAGTCTACTTTGGTAAAACAATAAACCAATATAAATTGGTCACCTTGACCTAAATATTGATTAATTTGTGTAACAACATTGAAAGCCAGAGCTGGCGCTTAAACCAACAACCCTTTGTTTGCAAGGCACAAGCCTGCATTCGGCACCACTGCCAGCCCTAGATCCATAACTATTGCACACCAGACTTGACTACAGCCAGACTGGCATCCAGATTAGTAGTCAGATTAGCACACCATCAGTTACCATTGTTAAAGTTTGCTTGGTTAACCAATTTATGTCACAATGGGCTTTAAAGATCTGACCCACATGCAGAGAACCACTCAGAGACCAAGAGTAAAATCAAATGGTTTATTGAGAGTTAGCAAAAACATAGATGGAGAGAGATGTTCTGCTGGGTGATACTGTTGGACCTCAGCGGACTGGTGAACCGGAACAGGAAACTGTTTTGGGGGCTCTTGGTTATTCCATGGATCCAGTTTGTGTGGTGAAATCCAGAGAAGAATGAACTCGTTGGAGAGCGGACAGGAAGACTAACTTTGGACCCAGAGGCGTAAGGAGCGGACTGTCACTTGATACAGGAAGGCTTCCTGCCGAAGAACAAAGACTAACAAACACTCTGGTGTCGAGGTGGTGACAGCCTGCTGCTCAAATACTCCTCTGGTAAAGACCCAACGAGCCGCAGGTGTGCAAGGAGGCCCAACGAGAACAGAGCCCCATCTGGTGGTGGAGAGAAGAAAAACACAAAAACAACCCACACACTCTGGAATCCTAACAATTTAACTGGTTGACCTGAAACCAACGGTGTCATAAAACAGGACAGATGGACCCAGAACTCAGGCGAGACAGACTATGGGGAGTTTCAAAATGTTTATTAAAAAATAAAACAGAGAGAAGAGAAACGGAACACAAGCTGCTATGGATCAGTGGACCTGCAGCGACTGTGGGGGAAGGTGGAGCATCGCCCATCACTGGTATTCTGGTTGTGGGAGAAACACAGTTAAGTGACTGCAATAATTTGACATAAAAGGATTATGCGTGTGAGTCACTGACCTTGTTTAACAATTCAGTTCATCCTCTTGGATAAGGCAGGATCAGCCGATGCGCTNGTTTAACAATTCAGTTCATCCTCTTGGATAAGGCAGGATCAGCCGATGCGCTGCCAACGAGTCCGTAGCCCGGTCAGGGGTTCTGATCCAAACAGAAACAGGCAGATCCAGGGTTCAAGGGATCCACAGAGCGTTCAGGCAGGTTCAGAGTTCCATCGGTTAAGCAGCAAGCTAAAACAGACACGCTCAGATGGATAAAGGCGGGCCCAGTGGTTGAGAGGAACAGAGACAACACATGGTACCAGGAGAACTGCAGAACTTTAAACTGGAGCCAGGACCGTGGGACTAAACACTGGCTCTCCCCGCACGCTGAGCCAAAACTGAGAGGGCTCTGCGGAGAAGAGCCAGCACTTAAGACAAACACTAAAATCCTCTCCACACACTGGCCCTGCAGAGTCAGGACATGAACAATCCAGTTAACTCAAAATCAAACTAAAACAAACAGGAATAACTAATTATCTGGCCCCGATAGCTGGACTTAACGGTATATAAAGCAGCAGGAGCATGTTGATAAGATGTATAGTAATTAGAAAGATGGGAGGGAACAGCAGGTGAATAAAGAGAGCAATTAGGTCAGCTACCGGGGCTGCGATCATAATACCTGGTCAATTTCTGCATCATGTATTGGGTTAAACAACTAGACTGGTGGTTTTTCTTACCAGCATGTTTTAAATCTTTCTTCTCACATTTTATTTTGAGAATAAATTTGATGGAAGACTATATGAACACACTATAGCTGTGATTCTCTGCAGGAAGTAACAGGAACAGCTTCCAGGCTTACTTCAGCTCCCACCTGTTGATGAGACGGACCACATCCGAGAAGCAGCACTATTGTCCTTCTGAGAATCAGAACAAATGCAAAGTTCAGCCTGCAGGCTCAAATGAAGGATTTAATTACAGGCCTCATTAAAAACCCCAACTGCTATTCCAAAGCTAATACAGCTGCTGTAAGACACTGGACTTCCATTTGCATTAGGAGTGACATTTCTTTTTCCAAGTATACAGCTATTAAATGCAGTGACTGTACCTTAGAAAAGGTCAGACACTTCTCTGCTAAGTGGTGTGTTTGCACAAACCAGAAGTCTGTGTGTAGGTGAAGCCTAAATATAGTCTTTCATTACATGTCGCTTCTCAGCAGGAGAGACTGGCAGGGACAAGGGAAGGAAAGACACCGAAACAGTCCCAACGTTGTTACAAATACCTTTCTGATGTTGAAAGATTGTTTGGGTAATGACTGAAACACGCCTCCCTGAAGACATTTTAATTCAATTCTATTCAGTTTATTTCTATAGCTCCAATTCACATCATGTCATCTCA
>NW_015151714.1:177379-187381 GCF_000732505.1 Cyprinodon variegatus
GATTCTGCAGAGTGGGAGAATAGAGATAGAATGAAGCAGAATGATGAAAAAGGGGTCCCTATGTCCTCCAGCAGTCTAAGCCTATAGCAGCACAAATGCAGAAAATAGCTCAGGATAAAGTATTTTGGATGAGGTATAAGAAAGTTAGAGCCACATGTTCAGGGAAAAAAAAAACTGCTTAAAAGAACAATTTGGATTTAATTAAATGCAATTAAGAGCCGATCTCTGTTTATATAATCTGATTTATAGCTGAAGTTCTCATCAGGGAAAATAGGAAGAGATGTTTAGAAGAAAACTAAGGCCACTTATTCCCACAGAATATTAATAGACATAATATTAATAAACATATAACAGACATTAAATATGTTTTGGTATGTTTCCATAAAGGAAGTCTGAGTGATATTTAATCCAGTTGAGGAAAAGATAAAAAATACACAAAATAATTGGTCTGTCCTCCAGAGATGTAGCCAGAAAATTTTCTATAAGGGTGGCCAAGCAATAACCAATGTACACCATACTGAAAATGGATCAGCGCCAGAACCTCAGCGTCAATCTACACTATAGAACCTGGAAAATTAACAAGCACAATGTCCATATTTTCTGAATAAAAACAAAATATATTTCCCTACAGCCTTTGCTAACAATTAGACATATACCGGTATATCTAAACATCAGTAATTTATAGATAAAAAGGTATAGTGGATAAAATTCTTTCAGGTCTGAGTTCTGCGGCAAACATCTTTTCCATTGTCATTACTCACCTATTTTTATCAGTAATCACTGCATAAAATTGATATTTACAAGCACTAATATCTGCATGAATTGATTATTAAATAAGTTTTTACTAAAATAGTTATTTATCTATATTTTACTGAAGACTCCTAAATGGCTTGCAGACACATAATTTTCTCGTTACCTCATATAACACAAGCTCTAGTTCTGAAAAGAGCAGAAATTCTGTATTTATTCTCTTTAATAGTAGTATATTGATGTGCATAATTAACCACAATGTTTTTGTTGTCAAGTAAGTTAATGTATGGAAAATTTAAATACTTTGAAATATCCACTTGAGAGTATTACTGGTGTCACCATCTGTATAAGAAGGAAAAAATGATAGGGGTGGTCAATGATTCGCTAAGGGTGGCCAGGGTCACCCCTGGCCCCCCATTTAGCTCCGCCCCTGCTGTCCTCTAAAAGAGTAAAAAAATAAAGAGTAAAATTAGGTTTAATATTAAACACTTTAGAAGAGTCCTGCTCTTTAGATCCCCATCAGCAGAACAGAACTTATCATCGCTTTAAATAATCTGATTCCACTCTTACTTGAAAATTATTCTTTAAACTCAAAGTTGATGCAAAGATACAAAAGTAAGCTTCAAGAAGTTTTTAAGGTAGAAATTACACCATTTAATTTGTGGTGAACTTATCAAGAATTATCCAACGTTTAAATGTGTGTTAAAGCTGCAGAGCCTGATCATCCGGGGGGGGGGGCAGCGGATAAAGCTCATAAAGCCATTGGTCTGCCTGCTCTGCTCCAACAGAGAGGATCCTCAGTCAGAGCTGCCAGGAACGCTGCAGCCTGACCATGACTCCGGCTGAGGCTTTCAGGGAAGAGGATTTGGAGCTGGGGTTTAGCAGTAACTCGTCAACATGACAACACAACCTGTTTAAATCCATAATGTTGCTGCAGGCATGAAGGCCCCACGCTGTATAACAGCTTCCTGGTGTGCATGGTGCTCAGGTTAGATTACCAAACTGAAAAACTCTGAATGAGGCTTGAAACAAACAACCAAGCTTTGTTACTTTTTGTGTCTCTTCTACTGTAACATGAGGGACAAACTTTCTGAAAGATAGACTGATTTCTGAGTAGAACCTTTCGTTTATGTTATTCAAACATTTCTAAAAAATGTTCCTTATTGTCTTAAAGGTTCATAGCAGAAATGTTCTGTCATGATTGCCGCCGTGGTAGCTTATCTGATAACTCATTTCATTCACCTGCTGTTCCCTCCCTACTCTCTAATTACCATTAATCTTATCCACCTGCTCCCTCGGCTAAATAGACGGTTCAGCCCAGCTATCGGGGCCAGATCATTATTTCTTACTTTGTTCGTGTTATGTTGTCATGTCAGTAATTCATGCTTGTTATATGAGTTTTAGTTAAGTCTGTGGTTCATGTTACCGTCCCCGAAGGCCAGTGGATTCAGAGGGTGTATTGTTTGTCTCCTGATCGTGTCTCGTCTGCATGGAGCCCTCAGGGTTTCGGGTCAGAACGCAGGGGAGGTCAGTTTTAGTCCCGTAAGCCTGGCTCCTAGGAGGAGACCAGTTTAAAGTTTGGCATTTATCCTGGTACCATGCCTTGTCTATGTTCCTCTCTACCAATGAGCCTTCCTGTCTCCATCTGAGCTCGCTGCTGGACTCATAGAACTCTGAACCTGAACGCTCTGAGGATTCCTTGAACCCTGGATCTGTCTGTTCCTGTTCGGATCAGAACCCCAGGTGCATTGGGGACACTCTGGACGGCTCTGAGCCGCATCTCGTCTGGCAGTCCATTGGCTGGATCTTGGCTTCCTCCAAAAGGATGGACTGAACTGTTAAACCAGGTAAGTGACTCACTCGAATAATCATCTCCTGTCAGATGATCCTGGTCACTTACCTGTGTTTCTTCCTCCAGAGTGTCAGTGATGGGCAGTGCCCCGCCCCCTCCTGCAGTCACTGCGGGTCGCTTATCCTCAGTAGCCTGCGTCCCATCCTGTTTTATTATTTTCCTGACATTAAATGTTTTGAAACTGCACTGTCCAACTCGCCTTGGGTCCATCTGTCCAGTTTTAAGATAGGTTCATATTATCAACACTAGAAATCCCACAGATACGAGAATTTTCCTCAGCCTCCAGTCCCCCCCGCAGTACTTCACAACTCATGAATACCTTTCCAGATGTAAATGCCCCATTAGCGCAGGGGCTGGAGAACCATTCCACCCCCTTCAGTTTCGGTTTTAGCTCAAGTCTCTCTCTTTGAGACTGTTTTACTTGAGAGCAAGGGGGGGGAATCATATTTGTAATTACATATAACTAGGGGGAAATATAACTCAAGCGATCTCTCCCCTGCTGCAGACATGCAGACAGCATCATGAGACCGAGTAAAGTTGGCAATATATCCACTTATTGGGCTTTTCCAGATTAATAACTCGTCGGCGGATGATTTATTCTACAAAACACACACCTCTCCGCAACCACAGCAAGCCATACAATGAGCTACAATCATAGGTTCCTTTAAACGAGTCTCCTATCACGCTGGGAGAATTACATTGGATCCTATGCAGAGCTCGCTCCTCCGCAAATCCTCCGTCTGCAAAATATTCAGAGAGAAATAATAAAAAGCGTCACCAAGGAGAGGTGGATTATTATCACATTTATTGGATTCAAAAATAATACTTTACTAAGGAATTTCCAAAAGCCTAAATGACAAATGGCACCTCTATTTTATTATTAGAATAAGTATAAAATGAGCAATGACTACACTATAGATCACTGCACTGCCTCCAAACATAGATAACCTCATCTAGTTCACACTACAACTGTTACTTTGGGAAAATGTGCTAAACTCTATTTTTTTTTTTATTTTTCACTGTTATTATAAGTATGTAAAAGCTAATAATCACTTATGACTTAGACAGATTTATTTAGTCATTTTTATACACAAGTGTAAACAAAAGGAAATTTCATTTAGATCAGCTCTAAAGAATTTCATATTTTAAAGTGCAGCCTTGAAAACAGTAATAAATACATAAAAAATAGTAATATAAACATATGACTGAATATTTACAGTTCTAACATTCTTTTTTTCTTTCTTACTTTGGGAAGATAGGCCTAACTGTATCTTTGGAGATTTATTCATTGTTATTATAAGCATATAATAGCCAATAATTGCACTATAGATCATTGTAGTGCCACCAAACTTGTAGCAAACATAGATAACCTCATATAGTTCAGATTACAACTCTTACTTTGGAAAAATGTGCTAAACTCTATTTTCTAGATATTTTTCATAGTTATTCTAAGCAGGCCAGGTGTGCAATCTCTGCAACAGGAACCACAGCACTGAGCGTTGTGTTCACTGCTCAAAGTATACCTGTCACACATGCAGGAAGGACTCACCTTGGGTTTGTAGAAACTGCTAAATGGAACAATTGTAGCTTCATATGTAGAGCTTTTCCTTGGTGAAATAAATGTTTCTGCTATACTGAAATCAGACTGTCTGTCATTCTCTAAGCTGAAATTTTGAATGAGGTGAAAAGGCGAAAACAGACAAAATACAATTATTCTCTATGTTTCTTTCACATAGTGAGCTTTGCAATATAAATGAGTCTGTTGGTGAACGGACAATATAAATAGGCTCTGCCTTGCCTTGTTGGAAAAGCTGGTTATGACCTGTTCTCAGCTCAGGAACTAGGACCCGTATGATATCTGGTTGTTCAATAGGTTTGCCTAAATAAAAGATTTAGATATCACATTTGTTTCAACCTTCATCCAGTCTCCTGTAGAAGGACTGGTCACATCACAGGTTATTAGCGTTACAACAAGGACAGTTAGCAAGGTAGAGTGAATACTCAAACTTAAAGAGGGGAGGGGGGCTTGCAGGAAAACTGGAAATGTCTGGGACTTGTAGTTTTAATCCTTTGTGTGTCATGGTAATTCTTCCTACTCAGAATTACATGAAACTCCTCCCAATTAATCTTTGTTTCTGGCAGTAGCTCCAGAGGATTTATATTATTAACATGTTATAACAAGTTTGTAGGTTTTAGGTTGTTAATGTTGGATTTAATCGTTAATAATCCCTAAAGTCTTAAGGTTTAACTTTTTTACATTACAGCCTGCAAAATACATAAAATATTGGGATGGAATAAAGGTAGGATGATTTCTAGATGCGTTTCAACCTCTTATTTCTCTGTTTTTATCTTTTTTAAACTTCTTAATATTTCAGTTCTCCAGTCACCAGATGCTGTGCTTATCTGTTGGTTCTGTCTGTTAAAACTCAAACCATGGATGTCTAATCTACAGCCTGATCCTGAAACTTCCAGGCTAATCCTGAGTGTTGGAGCATATCCACTCTCAGCTGATTGACTCCCAGAAATTTCTGCTGCAAGGACCCTGGTAGCACGAGAAAAAAAAGCAGGCTATGCAAACTGTGAGACTGGTGAGAAGGATTAGTTTCTTTTCTGTGTGCGCATAACCGACCTCAGCGTGTAATGATGCTGCAGACGCTGTAGATGCACAGCTCTGTGCGAACGTTTCCTGATAGACACGTGTTGAGGTTAGATTTCAGACTGAAAAGTTGCAGAGAATAAAAGAAAAAAAAAAACATTTTC
Source organism: Cyprinodon variegatus (assembly GCF_000732505.1). Lineage (NCBI taxonomy): Eukaryota > Metazoa > Chordata > Actinopteri > Cyprinodontiformes > Cyprinodontidae > Cyprinodon > Cyprinodon variegatus. The sequence goes on from NW_015151714.1 coordinate 182,742, forward strand.
CATGTTTGCTGTATGAAAATGAGAAATCTGACCTACCGGAAAGGAGCTAAAAAAAAAAAGAACCAAGATTCAGAATGAAGCAGTTCAGATTTACAAGTCACAGATAGATATAAATAAAGTTATAGAAATAATATTACATCTAATGTGACGTTTATGTCTTAGAACTCATCCCTCCGTTTTCAGGGCAGCCTTCAACCAGAGGAAGCTCATCTTTGCTTTTATTCAGGATATCTGTGAAGATTCTCAGGCATCCAGGTGATGCTTAAGCTTGAAAACCTTCAGTTTAGGCAACCGGATGTTGTACTGTAGATGTTGCCCATTAACCCTTTGTAAGGGGTTATTATAAAGTGTTACAGCCGGTTTGTCTGACCTGTCCATCTGACCTCCAGCAGTGCGCTCTGATCTCATTGGTCACTGCAAAAATTTGAATCTCAATAAGTCATTTTTTTCTTAAAATAAGTGCATATTTTCTTGGAATAAGGAGGTAAATGAGACACTTTGCCAATAGGACAAGACAAGTAAATAAAATGCAAAAAAAAAAAAAAAGCAATTATGTTGTCTTATTTCAAGTGCATATTATCTAATTATCTTATTTTAAGAGTAAAAATTCTCATTCCATTGGCAAGTCAGTTTATTTACGTGTTCAAATTAAGGGTTAAAGTGACTTAATTTAAGCCATTTTTAATTATTTTTAGGTTGTTTTTGCAGTGACCAGGCTAGGCTTAGCTGGTTTGTCAAAAACAAAATCATGCATGATTCTGTAAATCCTCAGTGAATCTCTCAGCACTCTTTTCCTTTATTCTCTGCTCAGGTGACGTATGTTTGCTGTCAAATAGTCTAGATTGTTTCCAAACCTTTGTTTTTCACCAAAAGGAGGCCCTCCAAGGCTCCAGATCTCTTGGCATCTCTGCAGCGGCTGCCTGGAACGTTCTTCACCTGATGAATTGTTTCTTTGAACAGATACAGACGCTGGTGTTTAGAAACGACTTTATTTCCAGCAACTTTATATTAGATTATGCACAAATACAATAATCAATCACTGCCTGTTCTGGACACGTTTTCAGAGGTTTTTTTTCTCCAAATAATACTGAAATAGAACATCCTCCCTATAATTGAATGAATAAAACCCCAGAAACATCAGAGGGAAAGCTGTACAACAAGGACCTCCTGCAGGCTGCAGACTGGGCTACACATCTATGCTTGAACACAACCAACACATGCAGGATGAGTCCCGATGAAAGCTTTTTCTTCTACAGCTGCCTGCCTGGATCACAGACAAATATACTCCCTTTGCTCTGCATTTCTTCATCTAACATCAAAGTCTGCTTTATCCACAGAAGCGAACAGATAAAACCAGCAAAAACTGTTACACCATGGGCAAAGCACTGACAATATCGCTGAAGGCCATGTTTACAGAAGAGCAAACTTCAGGGATTCCTGAGGTTTATACACCACAGCAACTAAAGCTTCACTTCACTGAATGATTGCAGCGGTCAGTTAAACATCTATAAAAAGTCTACGTTAATATCCCACTGTCAAAACACGGGAAAAAAACTTCTTTTCTTTTGCAGTTCTATGTTATCACATTTTTTAGGACAACTTCATGCAATGCTAGATGAAGTCACAAGATGGTGCGTCTGCAGTGCAACCCCAGCAATCTCTGGGGGGTGGGGGGGTTCACCGGCTTCACCAGGATGAATGCTGATCACCACAGTACCACAACAAGCACCTGCACCAGACAGTTCACTGCTCACGGGGGGCCAAAGGCTCCAAGGCTCCAAGGCACGCTCAGTACGTCGTTTCTTTGATGATGTTGGTGGTGAAGGTATGGTTGCTGGAAATACTGATGGAGTGGCGGGTCAGGGGGTGCAGCTGCCTTCTGGGCGTGTGGCGGCAGGGCAGGAAGAAGTAGCGCAGTGTGGCAAAGAAGACCTGGCGGTACGTCGCTGACACCAGGTTGTAGAGGATGGGGTTGATGGCCGAGCTGACGTAGAACAGCACGTTGGTCAGCATGTAGAAGTAGTGGTAGAAGTCGTACAGGTCGCTGCGTGAAAACGGAGGGAAAAAGGAAGGAAAGGTTAAACGAGCAGCTTATACGGTATTTTATATCCATTCTGTTATGCTAGATTCACATCGGATGCAGCAAGAGCAGCAAAATCGCGTCTGCTGCTTCATTTTTGCTGCTTGTACCAGTTAGTTCTGACGCGCGGCTGAAGCAGCTTTGCTGCTCTGGCTGCGCGGTGCAAAAGTGTGTCTGACGCGCGTTGGGCGGAGCTACCCTACCCTTTCTCTGCCTTGCAGCTATATTTGCTGTGATCAGTGGGAATAAAGTAGTTTTAATATGTTTTTAAGTGAGAAAATACACCTGAAAACGTAATCAGTGCAGTCAGTTCATCCAGATTACCATCCTGCCTTCCAATATTTTTTCTGTCGGAGCCGCTCAGACCCCCACATACCAGCGGTGCGCCGACAGTAGGAATCCCTTCATCAGCAGCCTCTGGCCAGGTCGCCTCCTCACGGTTCAACGCGGCAGCTGGTAGGTGTTTTTCATCGAAATAATCCAAACTGCAGGCAGCAGGATAATAAAAGCGAACATATTCTGCCGGCAGAATATGCGTCGCGTGTGTCAGATGCTTAAACGCGCCCGACGCGCTGCTTCAGCTGCTCAAAAAGCGCTGTGGGACCTTTTGCTGCACCGTGACGCGCGTCAACCGTTGACTTTGCATGTAAACTCGCTGCTTCTGCCACGTCTGCTGCGTCCGGTGTGAACGCAGCATTACATCTACAAGGCTTGGAAGACTTTTTAGGGATTAAACAGTTTCTAGAATGGAAAGAATGCATGCATATCCAAGAATGAAAGGAAAATCCCAAGACAGCTGTGAGCAACTGTAACGCTCCATTATTTTCCAGACTCCTGAAAAAAAGTCCCCGAATAAGTAGAAGAATGTGTTTAGATGCAGCTGCTCTGCGAAGTCTTCAGAGATTTGCAAATCATCTTACGATGGAAATGTTGCTGCACAGCAGCAGACCCATCTAGATATCTGGCATTTCCAGGGGTCGGCAGTCAGTGGCTCCACGGCTCAATGCAGCTCTTTAATGCCCGCTTTGCGGCTCCCTGGAGTCTTTCCAAAAATGTATGAAAATGTAAAAGGATAGATTTTTTGTTTGTTTGAATGTTTTAATATGTTGCAGGAGGTCAATCAAACATTCATTATGTTTCAAATGTTGTAAAAATGTGTGTAATAAATACATTTTAATCAATAAATGTAACATTTCTGTTAATGATGATTAGCATCTTAGCCTGCAGCAGGTTTCAGCGCGGCGCGGCGCCAGGCAGGTGGCTGCTGTTAACAAAGCGTGGGTGTGTCTCCATGGATCCCAAAGGGAAAAAAAGGAAGATAGCTGATGAGAACAGAGGGTTGAAAGAAGAATGGAGCGAATCGTTTACTTTCATCACCAATGAGGAAGGATTGCCTGCATGTTTGCTTTGAATGAGAAGTTGTCACATGATAAAAAGAGTTGTTAGGAAAAGCATTTCAAGGGAAAGGCTACTAAATCTGCAGCCCACCACCAAGCTGGGAGGGAGAGAAAAAGTTTGATTGCAGAACTTCTGGATAGATTAGAGGAGAGCAAAGATAGATTGAAGAAATAGATTGCATCTCCAAACTCCACTACTGCTGCTCATTTGGCTGAAGCATAGAAAACCGATCATAGATCCAACAGGTACTGCTCTGATGCAGGGATGGGAACTTTCTTCCATTTTTATTCCCCCAAATCCTCAAAAGGAAAAAAACACCAAAAATCTGAGTTCATCAATGGAACAAAACCCAAAACATTAATAAATTGTAAAGGAATTTAAACTAAAAGCTGTTAGGAATCCAGTTTGTGTGGGTTGTGCTTTTGTTTGTTTTCTGAGCACCACCAGGCGGCGCCTGGTTCTCGTTGGCCTCCTCACACACCTGAGGATGGTTACCTCATTACCGGAGGACTCTTAAGCTGCTGACTGCCACTACCTCCACGCCAGAGTGTTTGCCAGTTTGGGGTTCTCTAGCTAAGCTGAGTTTAACTGAGTCAATCTGAGTTTTTGTCTACCTGAGTTTAGTCTTGCTGTTTTTGTCTATGCCTCTCAGCAGGAAGTCATCCTGCAAACTGAATGTTTTGGACCTTCTCCCCCCTGGAAGGATTCTCTGAGCATCAAACTGAGCTGAGGATTCAAGCTAGTGGTTTGGATCTATTTTTCCTCCAAGGATTGTTTGGGCGTCTCTCTGAGCAGGAGATTCATCTCCACAAGAAAACTTTCAAGTACCGCAGGAAATCCAAGCGGCAGTCAGCTCCTCCGTTCCTCAAGGAAACACCTCAACCTGGGTAAACCCTGTCCGCCCTCCAACGAGCAAGTCATTCACTGGAACAACCCACACCGACTCGATTCATCGAAAGACACCTTTTTCTGGAAACGTGAGTCCTGTTGTCTTAATTCCCTTCTTCAAATCAAAGACACAAATTTCCCACTGAGCCTGAACTAACCGCAGAATCTTCCCCTTCGCTTATCAGTCCCGGTTCGCCAGTGTTCAGAGCAGCACTGGACTCTTCTCAACCTACTCTAAATAAAACCTGTGAAACTTTTCCCTGGTCTCTCTGTT
>NW_015151714.1:194653-196348 GCF_000732505.1 Cyprinodon variegatus
TGGACAAATACTGTATGTCCATAGCTGCATATTGGTTATTTATTCTCCAGCTCATCAGTATTTACATTTTTAAAACACTTTAAAGTACAGTTTTTTTTCTATTTTTTAACTGTTCCCTATTATGTTATTCTTATGAATTTTTCCAAGTTCCACATTAATGTGACAAGTTTTTGAATAATCTTTTTGCTGCTGTAAACACCAGAATTTCCCCATTGTGTGAAATAAAGGGATTTTTCTATTCTATAATATTTAATAGAGATAATCTGAGAAAACATCAAACATGTTTCAAAGTGGATTTTCTTCATTGATGTAAAGAAAACTACAAAATACAGCCTATCAAGAAGAAAATCAGGGTTTTTTTCTGCCAAAAACCAAAAACACATATTTTCAGTTTAAGAGCAACATTTCCTCTACTTGCACTCCTAACTTATTAAATCTGTTTCTCCTCTCAGATCTAATGTTTCTTGCACTAATAGTTTTTTTCCTCTTGTTTACTTCCTTCCCCTCATGTGCAAACCAGTCTCAGCTCGAGTCAGAGATACGCTAGCAAACCCCTTCGGCTCTGCTTGTGGATTTGTTTTCTTGTCTAAATTCTCATAAATAGTGTAAATAATTAATCCAATCATAAAGAAAAATGCAAATATGTACTTAAATTTTTAATTTTGATCAATGCACTCAAGTTCAGTTTATAATTAAAAAAAAAATGTTTTCTGCAGAAACTCAGAAGATTGGATCCAGGATTCCTACAATCACTTCTCCTGTATGAGCCTGTAGCCAGTCGTTAGCTTCGATGAAGATCGAATGTCAATGATGGAAGCGAAAGCGACTCCCAGATGATGTCACATCCTGTCGACAGAGCAGCCAGCTTCTTCTTCTTCCTCTTTGCCATGAGACCCTTGGGTCTGACAGAGTCGACGTTACACTACATTACGTAGCCCGTCACCACCACCCTAGTTGATCAAACCATGTCGAATACAGTGTTTTTTCATCGCCGATCCGCTTTCTGAAGCAGACGAGGAAACCACCCAGTTTCCTCCTGGCCGATTGTTGTTTGGCTAACACGGAACAGCCGGGGCTGTTTCCATAGGACGCAGTTTCTACAAGCTAGCTCTTCCAAAGGACATAAACGGTTGATCATATTGTACCAGTCTAGTGTTGGAGTAGGGCACATGGATAGATGTTACCAGTAAAGAGTTTAGCTGCCTATGCTGGTATTAAATGAAGGCTGGAGAATGGAAGCCCTCTGTGAAACAAAACCAACTCTTTAGGAATGCAGATTTAGTGTGTAATCTAACCTTGGATTGATGCAAAGTAAACTGTTTAGTAAAGCTGAAAATATAAAGCAGTTCAGCTGTGAAAATAAGTGGCGGCAGTATAATTCAATCTCCACCATAACAGAAGATCAATGCATGCAGGTCAAACATTAATAGTTATTTAGGGGATTTCATCTTTGAAGGAAATGTTCGGTCAGAAAGGACTAATCAATGGATCATTTTTTATACCTAAAACTAATATTTTACGGTGATTTAATTATTTTAGCGTCTATCAGTAAAAAGATAAAAACAATCATTTACGTTGCGATCACTGAGTCTGGGAGCGGCCATTTTCCCCCAAATCTAGTAGCCCCTCCCTCCTGCCATCTTCCAGCAGTGACGTCACGGTGCGGTAAGCCTAGCGCCATTCTCCCCGCTTTCC
>NW_015151714.1:197411-198777 GCF_000732505.1 Cyprinodon variegatus
CACTGGAATCTCCACCAAACTTCTCAATAAACCTGTTGAACTCTTCCCCTGGTCTCTCTGGACTGGTTTATCTGCATGTGGGTCATGACAGTGGTGTTCTTTGACAAACATGGATGCCTCCAGTAAAGCACATTTAAATGAAAATGACTCTGAATTAAAAACACTGATCATTTATTGAACAGGATGGAATCATTTCAGATTCAAAGAACTTTCAGAAGTTTGAATTCTGAATGTGAGCGACTTTTCCTTTAAAGCAGGGCAGAAAAGTCAGATTCTAGAACATTTGATCAGGTTTTCTAAAATATATTCTGTAAGTCTAAAGCAGCAATAAAATGGTTTAGATGTTTTGACAAAGATTGATGATTATACTTCATGAGAAAATGCTGTATAATTTATTTTCCACACCGTAACCCTTAGAAAGATGCTTGTGTATTTTACTGATTATGTTTTGTGCTTCTACTGCTTTTATCTCCCTACTGAAGAGCAGACGGAATGAATTTTTCTTTCGCTTTTGATTTAATCAGACAAGCAATATTGCAACAGACTAAAAATAGAAAGGAAAATATTGGAAAATAGGACAAGATTTTAATCTGATCAACCAGAGAAAGCTCTCTTGTTACTGTTCTGATGCTCTTAGCTGATGACTCCAAATGTCTGCTTCTGTCAATACTGGACTTCACTGGTTCATATGTTCCTCTAAAGGTGTAGAATATGAAAACACATCTATGGGACTCTGCTGCCTGGCATGCAGACTATTGGGCAATGCATGAAGAAAAAATCGTTACTCACTCTGAGGCGTAGCAAAACATGAGGCGGCGGGCGTGATAGGGCAGCCAGCAGACAACGAAGGCGATGACCACGGCTCCTGAACACAGGGAAGAGAAGAGGGAGAGTTGGATGCCAATGATGCAGGCAGCAAGGAGAGCACACACAAAATATAAACAATGCTCGGATGATTAGAGTAATATTGTTCAAGAATCAAGTTTGAGAAAAGCTGTGATTGAGGGAGTAATAATTAAGATAATTATGACCTTCATGGGTTTGATTAAAAAGACAAACAGGTCACGCCCACGTCCAGAAACACTGAGGAGCGAGGATACGGCGGGCTTTCAGCTTCCGAGTCTCTTCCAAAGAGAATTATATGTAATTTGGATTTGATTGTTGTTCATGACATCAAAGGGCTAAAAGAAACTTTAAGGTTGCTGCTTTTCTAAAGCAACACTTGGCATGAACACAAAGAGCGCAGTGATGTCTGCCTGGATCCATCTCGCAGAAGTGGATTCAAGACATGAAAAACATCTGAGTTTAATATTAAGATGCACTAAAAAAATCACTGTCAAATTATTTGATGAGAAGAAAACAACAA
>NW_015151715.1:0-14493 GCF_000732505.1 Cyprinodon variegatus
TGTACAGTTGTGCACCACTCGGAATAATTCGGAACTACATTTGGAACAAACGTTTCCGTACAACTTTAAATAATGTACGTAAGCAAACCTTGTTGTCACTTGACATAGATAATGTGCTGGAGAAGCCATTTTGGACAATGATGGCCTCTTTTTTGCTGGAGGGAAAGAAGCAGTGGAAGGAGAGGGGAAAAAAAGTAAAAGTAGCTGTGGCCTCTTTTAGCATTAGCTTTATCTGTGTTTATGGTTCTGTAGTAGCATAATTCCTTGGCTATGTACCCTCAGTATCCACTGAATAAAGGCCCATTTCTATCAGTGCAGCTTGATAAAATATGTGGTGTACGGTGTCCAGACGTCCTAGATTTCTGTGGACAATTCCCATTTTGGACCACCTGTCCCCAACTAAAGCTGTCCCCGGAGATGTCCACAATTTTACAGTTTTATGAATGAGGGGGGAAATGTCTGTAGAATGTTATCCTGGTAGAAAGAGCGTGTGAACATAATGCATGCAGAAGCAACTGTTAACTAACTGATTGGCAGCTGTTAGCGTATTGATGAAGAGCAGAGTGCACACAGACAAGGAAGTTCGTTATCACAACCGGTTGCAGCTGCCCTTTGTTATGGTGCAGGTGTTAATCGGTTATTCTGATTTGAATTGCACTGATCATTGTGATAAATGTTTGGGTCATGCCCAGGTTAATTAAAAAAAAGTGGCTTTGATGTGTTTGTTTCACTTAAGATGAGGAAAATGTAACATAAACCAAGCTAATCAACAAAAACTAAGACTGAGCAGTGGCTGCAACTGGGATGAGTAAATAGACTCAGATAAAATTAAATGGAATGATCAAAAACTTCTTTTAAGGCGCTAATCTGGTTCTCCAGGGATTAACAAGGGTTCGCCTAAAGATGTTTTAGAACTGATTGGTGACCTTTAGCTTATATCATCAGATAGTTAATTACTTAAAGTAGAGTTATTAGTTGTTTGGCTGTTATTTTACATGTGATTTCTGTTTTTTAAACATTATTGAATCTGTAAAAATTGATGAAAGCAATACTGTCCTTGTTTCTTATTTTATTTTCATGATATGTAATTATTTTCATCTACAAACTGGAAATGTCCCCAGATTAGATTGCAGGAACCTGGTCACCTTAAATTAAAGGAAATTTAAGTTTCCTTGTTAAAGTAAAGCACATGTTTTATAGCTAATGGTCAGTTTTCACAGGTATATTGTAGAGTTTATTATTACCTTTTCTGTGAGGACAGGAAGGGCCTTCATTTCATGATCCACACTGTGCAAATGATTACAGCTTCCCCCTCTGGAGAAGGTACCAAGGCCACATCTTATCACATAAAAAAAAAATCTGTGGTCATCTCAAACATCCTTGACACAGATTTTCTTATTTTTCCCGCTATTTGGAAAATGCCAGAGAGCACTGTTTCTATAGACAACAAAGCTACACGGTGTAAGATAATAACTGTTTGCTTTGTATTATGTTAGTCCACCTTTAGCACCCTTGCAAAACTTGTTGAAAACAGTTTCAGTCTTCTGGATTTTTCCAAGGTTCCACCAATCAGATCCTTCCTCCTTCTCCGTGAAGCCTGGGGTTATTTTGAATTTGTTACTTGTGTACACTCCTCCATTATTCCCAGTCAGTCTTCATGAAGGCTGTTTTTTTTTTTATTTTTTATAAAGCACTCCCTTCAGGTCACTGTTAGTTTGAACGCCATCATCCAAATAAATGTTAAAATAGCTGGGAAAAACATGAGTCATGGCATAAAGGTCATATTCACGTGGTGCATCCCAGTATTTAGCTTCAAAACTTGCCCAGCTTTTCATAACTGCAATCTCACTTCCCTAAGCATCTAGAATGTATATTAAGGTCTGTCTGATTTACATCATTTTAAATAGTAAAGCATGTATGCAGTACTTGAGTAGCCTTTTTACCAAGTAATTTTTTACTCTTATTTTTTTGTAATTTATTGGACAGCTACTTTTTACTTTTACTTGAGTAGAAATACAGTGAAGTTGCACTACTTTTACTTCAGTACACGTTTTGCAACAATACAAAGCAAAAAACAAAGTGTCACCTTAACACCTATAGAGTGGAATAGAAATGTTTCAGACTACATTTGGTCTTTAAATCTACTCTATAGCCATTATGAAGTTTTCACAGTTAATTCCACTCATTTTAGTGTCAAAACCAGGAAGACCACTTAGAGACTGGCGGGTAATCAACACCATATAGAGGAAAAGTTACCCTGCATGGTGGTCAAATATGTCACTGACTATTAACTCCAACACATTTACACGTGTAGTTGTAAATACTGTAGAGTAAAGCAGGTTGACCAGGTTAGTTATAGACCAAATGTAACAGGGGGCCAGGAGGGGGCTAGTGATGTTTTGATCGGGGCACAGAAAATGAACTGAAATGAAATAAAAAAAACAAGGGATTTAAATATATTAAGATAGCTGCATGAAGTGAAAATTCTATTCAGTTACATGAAATTAAAATTTTATGTCTTATTAGGGTCAATATACATTCAGAATTTAGGAATTTTAGATATTTTTAACTTAAATTAAGTTAAGATTACTGTTTTTTTACCAAATCTGAATAAGAACTCAAGAAAAACTGATCAATTCCGAGTATTCTTTTAAATTTGTTTTGAAAAACACATTTAGCAGATGAAAACTGGGATCCTATTTCAATACCACTGAAGCTATCACCTATATGTCTTTAAATAATTAGTAAAACAGAATTTGTAAAGAAAAAATAATGAAATAGATCCAAAGGATCTATTAGTAACCATGTCTGTTCCAGTGCATATCATCATTTGAACTTCTTTGAACATTATGTCTTCAGCACTGGCCCCCGTTGGTCCCTGTCTAGAACTGTCCATGAGGTTGACAGTAAATTTTTACCCTAATTTTAACTGTGTAAACCACCTTTGGCCCAATCTATTGGACATCTTTGAAAGACTTAAATAACTGATGCTCAATGAGGCTATTCATCCAATTCTACTGACCCTGAGCTAATTTAGAAAGAAAGATGGACAATGGCTTCATTCATGAGACGTGCAAAGATAGTACATATAAACACTTCCAAACCACACATATTTCTCTTTCCACTTTACAAAGATGCACTACTTTGTGCTATGTTCAAGTTTTTGTTTTTAAAGTGTAAAAAAGGTGAAAACTATGAATCCATTTTTAAAAGTGAAATGTTAAAAATGAGGATGTATGATGGACTAACACATTGTTTAAGCGTAAATCGAAACATCAAGGCAACTCTAAAAGAGAAGGATTGCACATCTGGCATACAGTGAAAGATCATTTAAAACATGACACATTTCCTGACTCCTGTCAGAGGTCTGCTTTGGATTTATTCAACTGGATCCAGGAGCTTTCAGGAACTTTTTATCTGCTGGAGATCGATTTTCTCCTCTCTTCTCTTTTTCCTTCCCTCCTCTCTCACTTCTCTTAGCAACATCAGCTGTCATAGTCATGCAAAAGAAGAAAACAATGATGAGAAAAAAAAGAAAAAAAGAAATTCACTGTATATCAAGTAAATGCTTTTAAAAGCTGCATAAAGTTTTTCTCACTGTCCCAATAGGTCGCTGTGGTTTGAGGTGTCTCATTTTCTGGGGTTATTTCTCTGTTCTGAAGGAGAAGTGGGAGAGTGTGACGAACAGGTCACGTCCTAAAAGCAGTGTGAACTGGATCCAGCTAGATTTACAAAAAACAGCTCAGAGACTTAGAGGGAGGGGCTTCATCAAGTTAGCTCAATCAAACACAAGCAGAAGTCTAAGGCTTTCTAATCTTAAAAACAAGTCTTTTCATTTTTTTTCATGTGCAAAAGAAAAAACTTTCTCCAACCCACACTCTGAAACAGAAAGTTGTACTCATGCAATTTCCTCGAAAAGAACAAAACAATCTGTGCTGCTGGCTCAGCGAATAAGACTGCAGCTGGAAACAAGTTTGTCTCTTAGAGAGAAATCCTTTTAGTGAGAAATAAAAAACACAGAACTATTGAAATCCAAGTTAAAGACAATTAGATACATGTCTGACTCAATATCTTTTCTGTTATTTAAGTTAACCCATGATTCTTATAAGAAAATATAAAAAATGTTTGTGTTCAGCAGATGTAGAAGAATCTGTAACCTGATGTCCTTTGTACTGATGGGAGCTTTCTGTGATAAAGAAATTGATTATTAAGTATCTGAGCTGATGGGAATCTGGAAGTGGATCATTAATTGTGTCAGCTCTGATGCATTTTGCAATTGCAACTCTGCAAAAAAACTGAGCCATACAACAAAACAGACAAGTTCAGACTGGTTTAACCCCAGATACATCCACAGTCATATTAACATTGTCTACCAACATGCATTCAAATATGTATGGAGGAAAGTGTTGTTGGATATTAGGATATGTGACTTTTTTTTCCACTTTATTTATTAAGCAAAAAGATCACTAATTGCATATAACAATGAAGTACATTTTCCTTTTTTGCAAGAATAATAACCCCCCCACACAAATACACACATACAAAAGAAGAAACTGACATTCAAAAACAAATGTTAAATACAAGACATGTTTAAATAGCTAATTAACCTAAATATACATAGTCACAGGCAAATTCTGCATATTATACATGTTCAGTATGTCCATATTAAGCGTAGGGGTCTGGAGTAAGTGACATAACAGACTTGTTAACATTCATAAACATTCCACTTCTGCGGTGAGTGATATTCTGATTTTTTCTAATTTGAGAAAATAAAGGATGTCTCTAATCCAGCGGGTGTGTGAAGGCGGTACAGAGGGTTTCCATTTCAAAACAATCAATCGTCTCGCCAAAAGGGTGGCGAGAGTAAGAACATATTTTTCAGATTTTGCAAAAAAAAGTCAAAGAATATGTATCTCCAAGGAACTAACTATATAATGATGGGTAGTTCCAAAACATATGTACAAGGTTTGCAGTAGTCTGTTGACGTCTATCACAAGTTGTAGTTATTCCATCATATGTTTTCACCAATCTAGCTTTAGTATAATAGACACAATGTACCACTCTACATTGAATGAACCAGAACCAAGGAGACATCAGGGGAAACCAAACTCTAGGAGCCAGGGAGAGACGAGGTAAACAGAAAGACATTAGACGAGGATCCAGCAAACAGGAACTGAAGAGGGAGGGCTTTTAAAGGGGACAGAGACAAAGAGAGGGCTAACGAGATGATTGAAAACAGGTGAGGACAGAGCAGTAAACAGAGCTAGGGAAAGAGGCACAAGATGGCAGCAGAGGACAACAAATGGAAAACCTGGAAGACGTGAACTAACAAGAAAATAATAATTAAACACTAAAACAAGAAGCAAAGTAAAGCTGAATACTCTAAATAAACATAACAAAACCAAGACTGTGACAATATGTGACATTTGAATCAAATTCACTAAATCAATTCAAGCACAATTTTTTTAAGTAAATGTTATCATCAGTAAATATACTTTACTTTCATGATGACAGAAAATGCACAAATGACTGAAAGCTTGGGTGAAATCTCACAGACCTTGAGCAGAGATTTTCATTTCTTCTGTACCGTGTTGTTAGACATAATGAGGAATATTATTACTACCAGGAAGCAGGGGCGGAGCTAGAGGGGGGGCCAGGGGGAGCCATGGCCACCCTTACCGAATCATTGGCCACCCCTGTGGCCACCCCTATCATTATTTCCCCCATAATACTGACAGTGGCAGCAGTAATACCCCCAAGTGATACTACAGTAATGCTCTCAATATTCGAACCATTTTAATTTTTTATTGATTAACAATTACTTGACAACAAAAACACTGTGGTTAATTACGCACATAAATATACTTACAAAAGACGATAAGTACATAATTCATGCTCTTTTCAGAACTACATTTTGTGTTATATGGGGTAAAGAGAAAATGCAAGTCAGTCTTCAGTTAAATCATAGATAAATAACTATTCTAATAAAAAAATAGTAAATAAACAATTTTTGTAGACATTAGAACTTGTAAATATCAATTTTATGGGGCCCCAAGTTGCTGGGGGCCCCATAAAACTCTGTTTATATGTATGGTTAATACAACTATTACTTATTTGTGCACATTAATTATGTCTTTGATAAACTCCTTTCACTTAAATGCATCAGAACATCGGAATGCTTATAATATTAAGAGTGTCTCAGGACTGGGTTATTTACTTTTGCCGTCGCCTTTTTGGAAACACAGGAAGGAGCAATCAGCTATGTGAGCTTAGTGCTTGGAAAAAATCTTTCATTCCTTTAGAGACAGCATGAAAATTCAGCTGAGTTCAAAACATAGAGAGAAAAACAACAAGAAAAGGAACAAAACATAGAGCAAATAATGGAAGTCTGTTCTATTAACATTTCTCTATCTGTAGAATGGGTCTGTTTTATGTGTTGTCTTCTCAATTCAGAGGGCCCCCTGCCTGTCTTTGCCTAGGGCCCCAAATTTCCTAACTCCGCCCCTGGATTGACCCCAAGGTTTTGGTGCCAATCTGCTTTCTTACACCCTTCAGTGTACATTGGTTATTACCTGGCCACCCTTATAAAAATGATCTGGCTACGCCTCTGCCAGGAAGTGGGATACAAATTTTTTAAAAAGCTGTTTACCTAACTGATTAGTTTCCTAGCTACTGTTGGATTGATTATGATATTTTGAATTAAAGCAAACCATTTTGGAAATTTAACAATTTCATTTATCAAACGTGTGCCTTGGTAGAAAAAGAAAGAACCGTTCACAACCCTACTGCAAAAATGAAGAGAAAAGTAGGTCAAAATTTCTTAAATTAACTGTATTTACCCTTATTTTGAGAAGGTAAATAAGATGATTACCAATGGAATGAGTATTTTTACTCTTAAAATGAGATAATTAGATAATATGCATTTTAAATTAGAGAATGGAGTTATAATTTTAAATGTAAATTGTCTTGTTCCATTGGCAAAGTGTCTCACTTTCCTCATCAATTCAAGAACAAATTCACTTATTTTAAGAAAAAAAGACTTTAGATTAAGATTTCTATTTTTTCTAGCACCTTTTCTTCGTACCGTCCTCCAGCTTCTTTACTTTTCGTTCTTCTTTACCAGAGTTTTCCTCAATAGACGACCATGATCACTGTGTTGATCATTCAGCGCAAATAGTCATATATGTGGCATACAGCTACGTATGTTAAGGAGAGGAGTTTATTCTTTGCATTGCAGCTCTCTCTTGTATCATTTAACAGAGCTTTGTTCAGACCTGAGAGAGAGATGTGTCTTGTTTTAGGACGAACTCTAAAAATTAAAATATCCCCCTATGTTTGGTGCAGCAGAGATGTGGCTCAGCAACACAAACAGCTTTGTAAGAACTTTCATGCTGTTTACCTCTTGCTCTTCTTTTGAACTGAACCTAAATACCTTCAGACTACCTTTGCAGAGATTAAACTAAAGGACTGATATGGTTTATTATGAAAAAATAGATTTCATTCTCACCTAGTTTAACTAAATTCATATCTACTTTTCTTTATGAATAAACTGGCATATAGATTAGAGGGATGTGAATATCTCCACCAGCTGGTTAGCTAGATTAAAGCCAGGCCAGCAAACCAATACAATATTTAATATGGGTAAAATAAACAGGAAACAAAAAACACATTGGTGAAACACAAACAATAAATTCCCTTATATATATCTATATTGATAATGGTTTGGACTTTGTGTTTGCAGGTTCAGTCTTTAGCCTGACATCTCTGCAGTGAATCCTCTTGTTTTGGTCATGATCTGTGTTTTCGAACATCCTGTCCCAGCAGCCCATCTTCTTAGGAGTTTGTAAACACATAGCTCACATTACCATCTCCACTCACACGCCTCCTCCTGCTCCTCCTCCTCCTCTTTTATTGATCTTTTTTTTTCTCCTCTGTGTTTTCCTCGGTTTTCACTGTATATTCATACATTCCTTTTTTTCCAGGTCACAGGGATCTCTTTTTGCTTTCCAGACATTTCCCTCTACTTACTCCTCCTCGAACACCTCCCTCTGTCACGCCCCTCCTGTCGACCTCATCTGTTGAGCAACCGTGTCTTAGGTTTCAATAAATGGCCTTATGGGAACATCTTTATAAATAAGCACCACGTCACAGTAGAAATAACCAGGTGTTTGAACATATGTCAATTTAGGGATATGGTTTCCTGGAAAAGTATGCACTAATGTCCATCTCTTCCTTGTTTTGATTGAATCCACAAAGCTAATGCTGCACTGACGCAATATGTCACTTTTCTCTCTGTTCATATGAAAAAATATATATGGTAGAGTGTCTGATAATCCTTTTTTACCTTCATTTCCATGAAGTAAGGGCAGTTTCAAGTGTGTTCAAAATTCATCATTTCATCAGAAATGTGTTGTTCTTTTATTTTTGTGTATTTTTTAGTTATGGTCTTTTTATGGACAGGCCAATTGGGCAGTATTTACATCCATTAACCTCTGGAGACATAGTTGTTTATGACAAAACACCTCTTTCCTCTCCTGAATGTACTTTGTGTTCCAAGTTAAGCCGGTTTTGACTTGTTCTCCTGGCTCGTCATCTCATGCAGTCACACTGGGCTCAGGGCTGAATTCTTTGTATGCTTTCCATTCAAGCATAATCAAACTACAAAAGATTGTTTCAAAAATGTGTTTATTTAAGAGCTTAACAAGTGGAAGGTTAGAGTCAGAATATCCAATGTTTTGGGGAGATGAGTGGATGTACATAATGGGTCAACAGCGGAAAATAGAGAGTGTTGTAAAAGGATGTCAACACCTCATTCATAGACTAAGTCACATAAAAACACTTTAATTGCTTGTAATGATGTGAACTTCAAAAGAAACTATTAAGATTATATATCTTAACTTAGGACACCATCGCTGGTTTGTTTTTTGTCTTAGTTTGTTGCCATGGGATTTTTTTTTGACCAATCTAAAACGGTAAATCTCAGGAAATAATTCATTTATTTTCTTAAATGGTAAATGAGAAAAAAAAAATATAAAGACCATTACATATCTTAATTCATCATTTCAAAATTGTCCTGATCTTAGCGCTGATGACTGGCTTAATCGTTCATTCTTTTCATCTGCCTACAGTAGCTCCGCCTAGTTTCTCATTACTGTTCATCTCATCCACCTGCTCCTTTCTCTATTTAAGCTGCTTGCTCCAGGTCATCAGTGCCAGATTATTCAAGCCTTTGGTGAAAGTTCTCTAGCGCAGCTGTTGGTTGTTCTGATTGCCCAATCCTGATCTATTCTGCCTCTGGCCTGGAACGGCCTGCTTGCTCCTATTTCAGATACTTTTGCCTGACCTGTCTTCGGATTCCCGCTGGTTTCCTTCTGTGGACTGAGCCTGGATCTGCCTCTTGACTACGACTTAGATTTCCCCTTGGTACTTTCTTGTATATCTGATCTTCCAGCCTGCACTTCTGCTAACCTCTTCTACAATGGCTTTGGCTTCACCTTCTGGAAACACCTGCCCTCCTTCGTCTTCTTGGATCTACTCGTAAGCCAGTTTAGCAGTCTTCAAATCTTCAGCTCGGGGAACTCTCTGGGTGGCATTCGACGCATGCTGTTGGCAACCACAACGGCTGGATTCCACTCTTTCTTCTGAGCACAGACTGAACTCCAAAACCAGGTTAGTGACTCACACGCTTGTAATCGTCCTCAGTAAGATTTACATGGTGATTAACCTGAGTTTTCCCTTTATAGTAATTCCGACTTTTGATGCCCTAGATGCAGAATTGTAGATCCGACAATATTACTTTTGTGAATCACATCTATCTGTCTGCTTCGAATTCTGGATCCTTAGTTCTGAGTCCTGTAAAAACTATAAAAGACTGTTTTAAACAGATTATCTTATGGTGAATTTCAGCTGTTAAAATCATAGAGTATACTGATAACTTGGCTATTGTCCAACAGACAATCACAGACAATCAACAAAAAGAAAATGTCAGTTTACTGAATGCAGCGTAAAACACGTTATCTAAAAGTTCAGTGGAAGGAAAAAGTGTGCAAAAATCTATTTAGATAAGAGCAGGCGAGAGAGGATTGTGAGGTGTTAGATGTTAGAACTGATTTAAAAGATGGGAGCTGCAAGTGGAGTCAGTGCTTTATAAAGACAACACACATTTGTATGAAGTACATGGGCAATAACTATCATATTTAATGTCTATATGGTTTATTTTCAAGCTTTATCTTCTACTGCTGCACCATAATCTCAAATAGAAAATTCTTTAAAAAAAACTTTAAATTGAGATTACCATAAAAACTTTTATTCTAATGCAGATTCAGGCATATGTTTCAGCTCCTTTATTTTGTTCCCCTTTTCTCAGTTTTCTTACGTAGTCACCTAGTTTGTTGTGGTATGTCTTTGTATTTTAACAAGTTAAAGGTTTTTCCTGAATGAAAAACAGGCCCAGAGCATCACAAACCTTAAATTATGGTTCTATTCTCTTCAAATTTATATTAGAACAAAATCACAAACTTTTAATTTATGATGGTAGACATCTAGACACTGACGAATGGTTGTTATGGAGATTTATTGACCTCATTATGTCTGCCTTTGCTGCTGTTTGCTAACATTAAGCCATTTTTATCTCTTAATTTGGGTCATTGTCTAAAGTTCCATTTGTTTTACTTTATCTATTATAGCCATTTGGTTTTCTTTGGTCAATTCTGCTGGTTTATTAAGGTCAATATACAAACACACATTTGAAGGCCAAGTACTCTTTCCTGCTTTGAAGAGAGGCTAGTAGGAATGGCTTTTGTATGTGTCACATAATCAAACTTGAGTGAAACTTTTCTTTATTTCATAGGAACTATTACTTCTTGACATATAGCATAATTCTACAAACTACTAAACTTTACATCTTACAGGACAAGAAGCTTAAAAGGTGGCTTTATGGCAATAAGCTAAACCTAATTAATATTATGAAACAAATCAAATGGACTGAAATGACATTCAATGTGTGTTAACTATCCACTCAAATCAGACGTTTTATGTAAAAAAAATAAGATCTGAACTCAAAATCAAAATCACTGATTTTAGGGTTAACGCTGTATGGGTTAAATAGCAATTGGGTATCAAGTCAGATTATGTTATAGCTCAAAGATTTTTAACAGATATTTCCTTCTTATTACACAATAGGATGGAAATAAAATGTGCATATTTCAAAACAGGAATAATCTACCTAATAAGTCCCCCCCCCACCTTACCTGTTCATGTCAGTCACAATGTTCCTAGAAAATGTCCAGAACTTTTTGATGAATTTAAAATAAGTCCTATTTTTTCCCATAAAATTATGCCACATTTAACTTGAGATTTCTATGACTTGCCTGGTTTTCTGTCATTTCTTCAAAAAATCTGTCTCATCCCAGTAATCACCTCTTTACTGACAGTAAAATAATTACAGGTGAAGAGAGGGGCAGAACAACAACGCCCTGCTGAACAGATTAGAGCAGAGGGGCTCAGCCCAGCTCCATACATTATTTTGATTAACTGTCTGCAGCTTCAACGCTTACAGCTTAATAGTTGCAGCATCCGAGTAATTCTCCAAAATCAGTCTGGTGTGGCCTCACTTCTCATTTGAACCAATGGGCTGATTGCAGGATATTTTGAAGAGGAACTTTGCTTTTCCCTAAAATCCAGTCACGTGAACTGCTGTTTGTACCTATTTCTAGGTATACAGTAAACAGCAGTCCTACATTTTATTTCCTGTTCAAACCTTAATTGTTCAAACCTTAATTGATTCTGTTAACTTGGTTTGTGAGGTATTTGTTTGGTTTATCTTATGTAAATTTTATTAAACTCAGAACTGTTTGTGTTTTATGTTAGAGCAAACGTTTACGGGTTACAAATACGTTTCTATGATATGTATGAGTTATTACATAAAAGCAAAGAAAAATATCATTCATTCTCGATGGTTTCTTTTTAGTAACTTACAATTCTCTTCTTTTATTCCGTGAAGTAAAAAGTCAAGGATCTCTGGATCTTTCGCCAAATAAAGTGAAAGTTGTGTCTGCTCTGAAATGTGTTTAGCCATAATAAAAGTTTCTTAGTAACATTTATTTAGTGGGTTTCTGTCCTGATTGGAAATAAGCATCTCTCCTTGCCTGGCACTACAGCCATTACCCTCATGTTTAGATGTTAAGGTCCCAGTTTCCCTGCCATGGAGCAGCAAACAACCTGAGGGAATGGGGTTAATCATCAACAGCCTCATCTGGAGAATTGCTCTAAGGTGCAGGGTGTGAGCAATGTCTGCTTAAATGTTTAAATCTTATTGATAATTGTGTAAAACATGGGGATTGAGTCTGAATGACAATCTGTCCTTTTTAAATTCTAGCTGTAAAAATAATTTAAAAAAAAACTATTGAATTTTTAAAGTAAATTCTGACCTTCATTTTATCATTGGGTTTGAAAGGGAGGTTTTTATTTTGCAGAGGTTGTCCTTGCAGGTGTAGTTGTTGCTTCTGCATCTGTCTTGTGCATCGAGCTCTGAGTAACTGAGCACTGCTGTCAGGAAGAAAAAGAGTCAGCTTTATAAACTCCCCACTAGCAGCTAACTCAGGCTGACTCAGGAGAAGTTCAAGCATGACTGCTGCAAGTTATGCTTCCAAATATGTTACTTGACAAAGAACAATAAATCTGTTGGGTAGGAGGGGGGGTGTTTTGAATGTAGCAGTTAGAGATATAATTCCCTTTTTCCTCTGTCAAGACTAATAGAAAGAAACAGGTTGTTAAAGGTTTTTTTCTTGCTGACAATTGATAAATGCTGTGCAGTGAAAACTTAAAATGCAAACTTGATGTACTCAATTACTGTTATGAATGTTTTCCTACATTTTATTAATGCACGTCTGGTCCTTTGGCTGAATATTATGTCATCAATTAGTTCAAGATGGAAGTTAAAGCGCTAAATTGAAACAGCAGCAACTTGAACGAGCCATAATATGCATGCTAATACTTCTGCCAAGCAAGTGAGTGGCATGATAACGCTGGAGGGGGAAGTGCAAGGTGAAAACAACAAAACCAGAAGTGAAAAAAAAGCCTTAAAGTCGGCGTTTGTTGTATTTTTGCAGGCATTTTAAGGGAGAGGTTGGAGTCCCTGCGAGGGGGTGGCTTTAAACCTTTCTGCTCTCTGAACAGGTTTCATATTTTGACGGCTTTGCCAACATTTCATTTGACCAAGTTTTTCAGAAACATCCGAACCCAATTTAATGTGGCTGGGGTCTAGAAATGTACGTGAAGGAATAAATTCCACTTGAAGCTGACATTGTGTGAAACTTGCTCCCAGAGTGGGCAAATTTGGACAAACCGAACCATTTAACTGACTATGAAACCAGTATCTGGTAGGCTAGCCCTTGGAACTAAGACCAGAAACCAGAAACTAAGATTTTCACTTGTTCACATTCTTTTTTTTTTTCTTTGTAAGAACATAGTAATGTTAAATGCCTATGAAATAAATACTTAAATCCAGTTGATTGTGATAAAACAAGGCCATATACTTCTGATAGAGTGTTGATAGTCCTTTTGACCATAAATAGAACCACATCGCCGGATGAGCTGACATTAACAGATGTGGTGCTGTCTGACTGCAGTACCATAGAACTACCAGAAAGCCAGATGGTGGCCATTGAATAAGTTATGAAATAAGTCTGACTATGTGGGCGGAGTGTGTTGTGATGCCTCATGGAAAACCAACAGTTTGGAGGATAGGGCTTAAAAACATTGCCAACACCAGTAGCACTAATAAAAAAAGACATGAACTCAGATCAAAATGCTTCTTGAGAGTTAGTTCCAGCTTTAGTTCACAGTCATAGTGTTTTCCCTGCACAACTCAAACTGGAGTCAAACATCTAGCAGTCAGGATTGGGTGGAAGTTTTTTGAGGACCCAAATGCAGGGATGAGGAGGCAGAGAAGAATATTTGCTGATTTAATGGCAAACAGAAACAAAATCCAAGAACACAATGCAGAAAACCAAAAACCAGGAGACATCATGGGAAACACAGATGAAAAGCTAAATAACATCCGGAACAGGAGGTGTATATATGGGAGACAGAAACAATGGGAGGACTAATTAGCTGATAGGGAGCAGGTGTAGACAGAAGTAACTAAAACGAGCTAAACGAAAGGAGACTGACACAAGGGGGCAACAGAGAGTAACTAAAAAAATAAAACACTGCTTTAAATACAACACAAAATGGAAAATAAACCAATGAACAAGAAAGTGGAACGAAAAACTTATAAAGAAAACTTAAAGTCCACATAGGGCACAACCATGATACTAGCACCTGTTACTCTCTTTAACTTCTTTTTCCCACAACTACACAAGGAGATTCACATTGGAACATCTGTAATTCTGCTAAATTACCTTTTATAGCACCAATTCACAACACTTTAGTGAGACAATGCACTCGGATTGATCAAACATTTCTATCAAGTAAAAACTGGTTATTGCATTG
>NW_015151715.1:15599-38385 GCF_000732505.1 Cyprinodon variegatus
AATATAAATAATATAAAGCAGAATGTTGAAAGTGATCATATATTCTCTAGCAGCCTAAACCTATATCAGCATAATATAGAAAATGGTTCTGTCTAAAGGTCAGTTCACACCGAACGCAAATTTTGCAACTGGAGCGAAATAATTCCCATGTTATCACTATGTAGAGGTAGATCTGGAGTGAAGCTGAGCGAGGCGAAGGTGGCAAATTTAGGGACATCAGGGTTGCCAACATTTGATCGCTACCTCCTGCGGCGGTTCCATAGGTGGAAAGCGAGCATAATACTGACCTAGCCTCTGGAGGAGGTGGTGGTATTCCCCATACTGGTTCCGTCTCTGGGAATCTTGTGAAGCCAGGAATGCCAACAGCTTTGTTTGACTTTCTAAAGTAAAACACACTGCCAGTCGATTTGTGAATGCATGTCCACCATGAGGAGGTGAAACCAATGACCAGCAGATTCCATGATGTAGGAGCTTTTTTCCAGTCAGGCAAAATGCTTTCACCTGGCCATTTCAAGACTAGCTAAAGGAAAACTAGCTAATGGAAATTAGCAAAATTTATGCATGTTTTACTTTCGGTGTGACATTACCGTTAGAAAAGTCCAGTGGTGTAAGCAAAATATAATTACTACTATTATTACATGGGAACACATTCACTCTTATCCTCCTCATTTTAACATATTTCCTGTTGCTTTTACTAATCAGCTCTGATTACACTAAAATAATGATATGCTATGATCTGATACCGAGGACAAAACAATGTCAAGTCAATGCCGCTCATTTTTAATCTGAAGATTACGAAGATGATCAAGGGTGTGCTCTGCATCAATCAGAGCCATTAACTTTATCATGATCAGAACAATAGGTGTGATTATGTTTGATCAATGACTTCTTAAAATCCTGCTGATTAAAAGATAACAAATAATAGGTCAAGACCAAAACAAAGGAACTTTTCTTCAGGCAGATAAGTGAATTAAAATGTAAATATTCAAACACATTTATATGCTGATTGTGTGCTGATTCGTTTTTTTTACCCTTGTTTAAAAAAACAGCTTTATTGAGAGCAGTAAAGCTGATAATGAAAATATATCAGTTAATATTTTAGGGAATATTTTAGTTAATATTTTAGCCTTTAGTGACTTCAGTGAGGAAACTTTAATCGAAGGAAGGTGAAACAAGGGGGTATTCTGGAAAACAGGATTTTATATGCATGTATAATTCATTTACAGATTTTTTCTAATTTTGGAGTAATTTATTTGTCTCTTAGTTTCATCTGCTGTGTCCTGATGTTGACTTTTTTTTTATAAACTGTATCTCTCTCCCTGTGGTCAGCTGTTCTTGAACGCTGCTCTCTCCTGTTCTTTCTTTGTTGTGTCATATTACCATTTTACCCTCACTTTTACCTTTGCACGTCAGTTCAATTTTCCCTAGAAGTATTTTTTATGTACTGTAGAGAAATCAATATTCGTAAAAACAGAGATTTTAAAACAAAGGTATAGTGGAGGATGTTCTTTTCCGGGTGGATCATTAAAATAAGTGGTCCTCCTAATTGTCAATCATCCTGGTGATATTTTTACGTCAGGCCATCCTACGTGCTCATCCCCATTTTCACTTACCGGTGGTGAATCTGACAGAGTGGAAAAATTGCAAATCTTCTTTTGGAAAGTGTGCTTGTATGAGCAATGCAATGAGCAACTTTTAAACAGAGTGTGCACGAGGAGAAATTGGCTCATGCATGCTCTTGCACGCATTTAATTGGCGTTCCCCTCTCAAGAGCAAGTACAGGGATGTGCATGTGCACAAGTGGAAAAGGCGGGTCTTTTCAAAAATTTGCAAAAATCCTCCACTATAACTTTAAATCCTCTCAGACTCCCATCTTGCTGGTAGATAATGTCGTCCTTAAGAGCATAACCAACTTTTCTTATAGATGATAAGGAGATCACTGGAAATTGTATTATTTCTAAAACATGGCATGTAAAAGCAGCAACTAAATATGTATCTTAATCAATGCGTGGTCATGATCTTATTATATTTCAAACATGCTTTATAGCTGTTAAGCTGTTTTCCCTGTAGTTTGCTATTATTGTAATACTGTAGATATTTACATCTTCCTATGAGATTTTTATCCTAATATGAGACATTTAAGGCCTGGTTTGGACATTTCTTATATATTTGGAGTTTTTTTGTGTTGAACTTGCTCTATAGCTTATATATTCTTATCCATAAAAAACAATTCCTAATGTGTTTGTTCTTTTTGAGATGGCCCATTAAAAATGTCCAGGGAAGGTGTTCTGTGCCAGCAAACTGTCAACAAGCTGGCACACACAGTGGCTTTCTAATGGCCGAGCACATGGATGGTGAGTGAGCAGTCATGACGTGTGCTCCTTCCTGCCTCACTGCATCTGGGTATCTAAAACAACTGAACTAAATGGGTTTTTTCTTTCAGGGATCTATGGAAAACGACATCACTTTTTGAACGATAAGCAGGAAACAGTGAGTTTCTCTACGGCTGAAAGTTTCTGTTTTTTTGTTTTGTTTTTTTTTTTTCAAAATTTAATCAGCATAACGAGGAACTTTTTATTAGCAATCCATGACTTTCTGTTTCGCCAGGATATAACTGTGACACAGAAGTCTGATTGTTTCAGCAATTGGTTACTTGGCAGAAGAACCACATTTATGTTGTGATCAGCCACAGTAAGATGGTGAAGAGGGTAAAGATATCTACACGGTTCACTGTTGGAGAACGATGTCATCCGATCCTCCATAGCAACCAAGAAATGTTGTTTACCAGCCGATTGCCTGTCAGGGAGTGATGCCAGGAAAGAATACTTGCTCCTTTTTCCTCTAACCTACCATCAGACCCGTAAACGTAAGGTTTTAAAACTACTGGGCCTTTAGCTAAAACATATGCTTTTACAATATCAGGATAAAATTCACATGTTTTGCAACATTGACTGTTGGTAGGTTTGTTGTGAAACAATGTTAGTAAATTTGATAAACCACCTCCTGCAAACTGCTAACTACAGCAGAGGGTTAGTCATGCTGAGGGTCTGTTTCTTTTCCAAAGGACTAGAAAACCCTCTTACAGTGCATTACAACAAGAATCCTTTGCAATGTCAGGCGAATTTAAATGAAATTCTATTGGATTATCATTCCTAACCAAATGATAATGTATTATAAGGTCTGATCCTATCAGGATAACGATGTATTATGGACACATCAGTCATGGTTTCCTCCATGGCCTTCTCTGTCTGCACTGAATAAATAGAATACATCTTGGATTTTTATTCATTTCTCTTTGTGTTAGTAAAATACTGCAATAAAATATATGCTTAGTACCAGGCTTTTATTAAATCTTTGCCAAGTTTGCTGATAAATTTGTCTGCATCAGAAAATCTGTATGAGCCCCACCTTTTAATCTGCTGTACTTAAGTCGGTCATTCAGGGAGTGTTTTATCCGCAGGCAGGTGGATTTGAAATTAAATCCCTAGTGATGCTTTTAGAGCAAATAATGTGTAACAGTGATGGCACTGATGATGCTGCAGTCCTGACTGTGAAAGCCTCTGTGCTGCTAGAGTGTCCTTGACCGAAGAAACCACAACACAACAAACAAAAATAAACTCCTTCCTCATTTGATAGCTCTGCAGCCCAGCTGTGCTCTGATCAGTTCCCACTACTTAATAAGGATGTAACATAAAAGATTAAAAGGGAAATTATTAAAGGAATGAAACAGCCAAAAAAGGCCATTAAAGCTGCCCAAAAGATCATTGCTGTTCTCAAAATTCTGTATCAAGCACATTACAGGAAAATTAAGTAGAAGGAAAAAGTGTGATATTGAAAATGGGGCTTTGAGAGAATCAGGAAGCAAAGCCTGTTCAATAATGTTTTTGTGGAATCAGAAGCATGAACTGTGGCTGGAGTCATAGTTTCACTCATTGTATCCCCCGTTAAACATTCTTGGGTACTGCTACTGTAAAAGCAACTTGAGCTTCCTTTAAAACTCAGACAGACATATTCCTGCCATGTTGCTAATCTAGTAATCCCTGCATAAGGTGCCCCGATATCGCCAGCATAAAATGGGCAGTAAACAAACTTGTCAGGACAACTTTCTACACTATCACTAGTTTTATCACTAGTTAGATCAAATCTTAATATTTGAGGAGCAAAATTTTTTATTTTAATTATCTATAAGCCCTAAATAAAATAAACAGAGAGAAAAGTAATTATACGTTTTGGATGGAATCTATACAGTATTTAGTTTTATGACTCATTTCATCACGATGCACCACAGAGCGCCACAGGAAATCATTCCTGCCTGTGACCATCAAACACTACAATTCATCCTTCTGACAGTCCTTTAACTTCCTTACTTATTATTTATTTATTCCATTACTTCACTATGTGCAATAACACGGTCATGTGCAATAATTGTAATTTGGTACTGAGCAGCATTGTAAATTATAAATTATGTCGATTGTACATACTGTAATCAGTGTTTTATTCTTATATCTTATTTGTACTGACAATCTCATTTTCTCTCCTCTTTAAACAGTTGCACTGCAAGAAAATAATTTCCTGCAAGGGATTTTTAAATGATTCTGATTTTGAAAAAAGAATGAAATAAATCACTAAAAATGTATTCCATATTCAAATTCACCTGTATAAACTTATCTCTGTTCAAAATACATATGTGTTTATGGTCTTCTTTAGATAAACTTAGTCAAGCATCATAAACCAACAACAATCTACCACCTATTGTTGCAAACACATCTAGTTAGATGGAGCTGTCAGACAGCCATGGACACACAGTCGTGACGTCTGCGTAAAAATGGCTAAATTTAGAAGCAGGATTTCTGCAGCCTCCTGAATAATAACTGCGGCTCTGTGAGCCAAGTGGTGAACTGGAACATAACGCCACTGCAAGGAGGGGAGATCACCTGCTTTAGAAGGAGAGGGAACTCTTCAGATTTGATTAACAGCTGGTTTAGAGGGGAGGAAACGAAAATTAAGAAGGGAGGGGACTTCGAGATGGAAAAACAAGCATGGGCGGTGCTATAATGTTTTTATGAAAGGCGGGATGCATATGAACCCTAACACAAGCTCTACTGTCTGAATTCAAGGAGGCTGAAGAGAAAGACCAGGCTGCTGCTTTACTGTCTGTGCGCAGAGGGGATGTTTGTGTCAGCTCTCCTTACATCTGGAACAAGAACGCTGTGAGAGTATTAGATTTTTTTTCACTGAATCTGTGAAAATCTTTTTCACTTTAAATTGCACAACAGGCACAAAACAAATCAAAAAGTTATCGGAATATGTGCTTTTATTGTTCTCTGGCCACCCTGCCAGTGCAAAGACAGAAAAATAAAAATATATTTCTAGGTTCCAGTTTTGTAAAAGCCTGCGGCTTATTTCCAAACTATTTTTAATTGTTTTATATTATATAGAGAGGGATATATTGTTTTAACCTCTAACAACCGTAATCAAAAGCTGCTGACAGTGCAAAAAAAGACAATCATCAGATAAACGCTGCAGTGACCGTTGTCCTGCGCGCAAGGAGGACTTTTGCGCACAAGGCGTGGAGCGCGCAGAGGGCTATCATCAGGTGCTGCAAAAAACGACAAAACTTGGACAAAAAAAAAATTAGTACCAATTAAGCAAAGACAAAATGACGGACGGTCCAAGACAGCGGAGCAGCACGGCGGGATCTGCCAAGGATGCAGCGCCTCAGAAGGAGTCTGGGGGAGTTGCGCTCAAGAAGGAGATCGGACTTGTGAGCGCCTGTGGTATTATAGTTGGTAAGTGACTGTTTCTCTCTTCTTTTTACTGCACCTTTACCTGTGCTTCACTATTCACAGGAGGATGTAAAGCTTGTATTGACTCAAAACAACAGAATAGTAACGCTTGGATTAGTCAAACAGGGTTAAATGAATTAATAAAGAAAAAATAACCAGTTCAATCCTGCTGTATTATCGCCCTCTCTGCTCCTTGATTCACTAAAGCTTTCATCTAACTTTAATGAGAGCGTCTTCACACTACCTTATCGCTGCTGTTTACCGAATTTGTCAATACAGGGTAGTTTGTAGACTCACATGACTCACTGGCATGCTTGCAAACCTCTAGGAGTAGATCTGTTTGCGCATCTTTTTACTTTTTTTTGTTTTTGTTTTTTTTTTTTGTTTTTTTTTACCGATTCCTACTCACAAAACAGCTCCAGGCAGGTCCGAATTCATGGATAGTTTTTTTTTTTTCGTGCACATGTTTTTTTTTTTAAGTCTTGCTTTTAAAGAAAATCTTTCCCACAGCATGTTGCTACCACCACTGTGGCTCAGCATAGACACCATCAGAGTGATATGTAGTGTTTGTTCTTTGCCACACATGCTGGTTTGCATGTAGGCCAAAAAGTTGCATTTCATGTTCATTTCATGGATTATGTCAAACTGCACTGAGTTTCTGTAGATTTAAGCATTCAACTCTTCCAGATGGGCTTATAGTTGTTCTATCAACTGATTTTCCTAATTTTCTAAAGCCATGCCAAATAGGCTTCTGAGGCCTTCAAAGACATATCGGGTTTATCCAGAAATGAAATTACATGCATATAGATGATATTCAATGATGCACACATATTGGATGTGAAAAAGTTCAGGTTGTTTCGATATTTTTATTAGGCACTTAATTTTGAAGAGAGGCCATTAATAGGTAGAGATAGAAAGGGGAACACATGCTGTTACTGTAATGTTGGGATTTGGAACCAAATGTAGATTAACAGGCTTGAGCTTTAATATAATAAAATGGAAAGCTACAGATTTTAAACAAAACAAACAGGACATAGAGCGATGTGTGACAGAAGAATCATGCATCGAACAATTTAAACCCAGGAGCTTAAATATATATATGACACTGAATGCAGGAGAGTGAGTTAGGATGAGCTGTTGAAGAGTCCAAACAGGAAGGCTGAAGAAAGGATCCAAGGATGAAGATAAAGAGAATAAGAAATAACTGAATATGTTAAGATCAGCGACATGGAAGGGCTCCATTGACAGCTGGGAAGCTGGGAAGAGCTATGCGCTATGCACAAAGACATAGGGCGTTGGATGTAGGAGTTTGCCCTGAAATTGAAGGATTGACGGTTCAAGCCCCGGCTCCGACTTTCAGTGCCGTTGTGTCCTTGGGCAAGACACTTCACCTGCATTGTCTACTGATGGTGGTCAGAGGGCCCGGTGGCGCCAGTGTACGGCAGCCCCGCTTCTGTCAGTGAGCCCCAGGGCAGCTGTGGCTACAATGTAGCTTGCCGCCATGAGTGTGTGAGTGTGTGCGTGAATGGGTAAATGAATGTAGTGTAAAGCGTTTTGGTCAGTGTAAAGCGCTTTGGTCAAGTCTCCTGACTTGATAAAAGGCGCTATATAAGTACAGGCCATTTACCATTTACAAATGAAACCCTTTTATTGAAGAACCAGAGATCTGGACTTTAAGATAAGACTCTAAGAGTTAAGATCTAAGATAAACTAAGGAATAAACTAATATGGCAACACCTTTTCAACAAAAATTTACAGAGAAATTGAATTAATATATAAGACCTATATGAATGAATATAGTATGAATAATATGAATATAACCTATACGAATCATAAATTAACAGCTAAGAACTTATTTTGGCACAAACACAAATTAAAACCAAAATGAATTATTTTGCATTTGCTTTAATAATATGCTAAAACCAAAGTACAATAAAATGAGTGGCCTATCTTTTTAGCACACGCTTTATACTAACTTTCATTAAATAAATCAATCTTAAGTATTTTATCTCCACCATCAGCTTCATCATCAAACCTTACTCAGCACAGAGACTGGATGATGACACAGAGAGGTTAACATGGCTGCTCTAAGGTCAGCCAGGCTGAAACAATGCAGAGGACAAACATGTAAAGATAACTCCATCAAGCTAATCAATACTGACTCAGGGGCTTAAAACATGATGCAGGGTGTCCAGACGGAGTTAGGCTCTTCGTCACTAGATGGGAGGGGTAGGGAGGCGGTGACTCATTCCTGTGTTTCCGAGGTAACGGGAGGAAAGAGAGTGGGGTTTGAAGGTGACAGGGAGAGTGTGAACAGTGCAATGTTTTCCAAGGAGGTTTGCTGAAAGAGTAAAAGTAAAAGAGGTTGGGAGAGGATGAGAAGATACCGACCAAACCAGTCAGAGGTTTAAATCCTGCTTCATTTAAATGTGAGAATAGCCTTTAGAAAAGGATTTAATCACAAACTTTAAACAGACAGACCCATCTTCTTCTTTTGATTTGACCACAAATAAATTGCTTATAAAGCATGAATCCCTACAGACTAACATCTTCCTCCTTATCCAACAGCCTTGTTTTGATGTTTTTGACAAGGTCAGAATAAAGGTACTTGTGTCGAAGCACAGGTCTTCATCTGGTGACACCTTCCTGAAGGTCATGTGTTATGCAGGTCCCTCCTCGCCACCAGTCCTAGAAACATTTCAGTAGATTTGCTCTGAGAAAGGAAAAATGAACCAAAACATGTGAGTCATAACAGACGATAGCTCATTGCATCATATATAAAAAGACATGAGGTTGTAGTTTTCGTCAAAAATTGAGCAAATAGTTTTGGCAAAGGCTGTAAATACTTACATATGTGTGACTTTAACGTTTTCTATTTGCAATCTTTTTGTTTTCATCATAATGGGGTATTGTGTGACATTTTGAGGATATATCTATTTAATACCATTTGAAAAATGACTGAAGTATAATGCTTAAAAGTTATTTTCACATGAACTTTCTACATTTTTCACATTTTTCATCTTCATTAACTACTAATTAGTGATTTAACGGCTGGATAAAAAAATAACTGTTACCTTATTAGACTTTTACATGTGTTTCAAGAGCAGCAGTTTATTAAATTTGGGTATTCTATTCTTCTACTGAACATTAACAAGGTTGGCAATCCAGCTCAGAGGATTTTACAGCTGTTCAGAGTCCTCGGAGCATTCACCAGGCTCCCCCTCGGTCATGGCGCTCGTCCTTGACCGAGTTACTCCTCCATGCTTGTTCAAGTCTGCCTGATCCTTTTGCTGCGAGCCTGCCCCGCTGGCTTTCCTTGAAAAAGTTGCCCAGTACACAAGGACTTCAGACACTTTTATAGACCATTGTTCACTTTTTATCTAACACATAAACCCAGTAACTTGCGTTGCATGAATTACGGATTACAAGTGAACTTTTGGCCTTTTGGAGAGAAGGACTCCACCCTAATCCTGTTTATTAGCTGCCGTTGTTTTCACTGCCCTGCTAAACTACTGGCACCCATTTCACATTCTGTTATAATACAACCACGACTGTGGTGCATTTTACTGTGATACAGTGTGTAATTGTAAAATGGAGGGTTGTGTTAATTTTAAAGTTCTTCAACCATTTTCCCATTTAACCCTTTAAATCTTTTTTTTCTGTGTTAAAGAAAATTGTCCCACATCATTATGCTTCTGTCACCATGCTTCACCTTAGGGTTCAAGTGTTCAGGGTCGTATGCAGCCTTCTATTTCTGTCTGAGGCATACTGCAAAGTTTGTTGGTTTTCATTAAAGCTCTTTTTAGTTTGGCTGGGCATCAAAATATATCTTGGCTATATTAATAACATTTAACTCTGTATGTTCTCGTTACGATCCTCTTATCGTTGTTATTAATATTGTTATAAAACTTTTCTTTAAAATCTTAAAGTGCAGTGAAAGTTTACATATGTGTGCATAAACTTTGTATTAATTCAGCTTGGTGGCTGTTTGACAACGGTATTGCTGTGGGGGGAAATGCAAGAATTAGTCAAAAACTATGAGCTGATTACAATTACATAACTGAGCTGCACAGACAGTGTGCGAGTGGCTGCTGTTAGCTGTGATTTTGTCTAAGAGGAAACAGAAAGCTCCTGGAAAAAAGGAAATATTGGGTTTAATTTCTGTTAGGTGTCGTTACTCTTTAACTGAAAAATAAGTGAGCTGTGTATTTTATATTAAAAACCACATATACTGTATCAAAGAGCATACTTTTTTGATTTTTATTCACTGTAATGTATCATAAATACTTGCAGTCATTATAAAGACTCTGATTCAATGTTTATAAAATGTCCCTTATATTTAATTTGATAAATTTAATCATAAACATTTATTAAAATTACAGTAATATAATTTATGGCTGCAGGTATAGTCAGGGGTTCGATCTGCCATACAGATATCTATCAGGAGGGGCCCTACAAGTAAAGGGCCCTGCTGATTGCCCACCCCCCTAATAGTGCATTTTAATTACTTTTATGTTTGAAATGAAATAACTATTACAACCAAAACAATAAAAAAGATGTGACACAATTTAGCTGCTACTGAAAGTGCCATTTAGTGGCTGGCTAGCTCAAGTGGCAAGTCGCCCGTCCTGCAAAAAGGAATTCTGGGTTCGTATCTCAGCTGCCAGTGTGGGTCCTTAGTCAAGACCCTTCACGCTAATGCCTGCTTTGGGGAGTGGGGGCCTAATGGTTAGGGCATTGCGCTTGGAATCCTGAGGTTCAAGCCCCACTCCCACGGACTGCCATTCTGGGTCCCTGAGCAAGACCCTAAAGCACACACTGCTCCCTCGGGTGCAGCACAATGGCAGCCTACTGCTCCCCAAGGGGATGAGAGTTAAGTTAAAAACATACCTCATGGAATTTTGATTCCCCTTACCATATACAAAAATAAACAAATCAATCTCATCAGATAAATACATGAAATAGCGTAAATTGCAATGATGGGGCTTGAGCAAACAGTCGGAGAGATCAGCAAAGTAAAATATGAAAAGGAGCTGAAAAGTGAAAGAAAAGAAAAAAAATCTGTATTTGTTTGATACAAGAACAGTTAAAGCCCCACATGTTTTCTGAAAAGCTCATGAAGGAAGACATTTAGATTAAACCAGTCAGATTACTTGTTATTCTATAACCTATAATCACTTCCCACTTCACCATAATATGAAAAAAAGTAGATTAAAAATATGAAAGAATAAAGGGTTATTCACACACACTGCATTCGATTGTGCAGGTTTGTAAACATGTGGTGACAGACTAGCAGTTAGTCCATTCTTTAATGACCGGGTCAGCTGCTCAGTCCAGGGCCAGTCCAACACGAAAAAACATGATCTCATTTGAAAGGCACTCACTGGCACAGCCAGTCCAATTCTGCACTTTGATGGAAAGAAATAAATGTTCAATATAATGAGATAATATAATGCATCTGGTAACATGGAGACAAGTAAGTGCAAAAGGAAGCCTTAGTCTATCTGCTGTGACTCTTAAAATACAGTCATGGATTGTTTAAATATGAGTATTAATAAGAAATACATTGCAATAATTAAAACCAAACTTACCTTCTATTTGTTTACTGTTTATTTCCTATTATAAATCATTAAAATCATTCATCAAGGACACAGTTTTCGTTTAAGTAAAACCCATATAATATTTTGTATTTTTTTCTCAGATGCTAAGATATTAATACTGATAATAGACAAAAGATGAGAGCAGAAGAAAGGTCATGGATGATCAATTTAAACTCCACAAGTTAATGTATTTTTTCTATACAGAAAGTGTTTCATAGTAAAGCCTTGCTCGATGGGGAACAACAGACTGTGCTGTAAAAATGTTTTATTATTAGTTCTAATAGAACAAAATAAAATAGTTTCTTGGCCAGACAGCTGTAAAAAATAACAGTGTGATAAAAGAAGAAAATAATATGTAGAATAATAATTAATCAGATGTTTGTAAATCTCTAATCATAAATTAAATAAATAAATCAGAATGAGACGGAAGCTTGGATTAAGGTTTTTCTAAATATTTCAAAAGCTCCATTGTCTCCTTTAGCGAAAGTTTGTTTGCTTGTTTTCATCATTTGCGTAAACTTTCTCTTTACTCTTCAATTTAAATACTTTTTTCAAAAGGAATTCAGGTAAAAATTATTGTGCGCCTTTTTGTTTGATTCAGAATCATTTACAGAAAATTGTACATGGCTAAAACAGCATGAAGATTTTTTTCTGAATCAAATGTTTACATGTATTGTTATAATCTTTTAAGAAGAGGGATTATATTTAACCCTTTGGTCTCTTTTCTTGAAGCCTATGACACAGCCCTTCAGTGACGGAGGCACATAGAACTGAACATGCTTGGGGCAAGCCTGCTGACAGCTCTAGACGAATATGCAAATCTATTATTGAATGCTGTCGGCTCATTTTTCTGATTCTTTTGCTTTGGAGGCCAGGAAGGGATCACAGTGAAATGCTGTAGTATTATCTGGCTCACAGTTTTGCACTTTGAATGCTGAGGCAGCTCTACCAAATCTTGCAGACTGGGATATTAACACTGGCTTTAGGAGGGGCCCTTCACAAAAGAGTGCCTTGAGCCCCAAAATGGCTAAGTTCGTCTCTGGGTATATTGCAGCCATAAAGAAAAATCAAAGTTCACCAGAAACAGATATGTGCTCTTCCTTTGTTAAACTGTATTGCAGTACAAAAAAAAAGGAAATGGGAAAAACATTTTGGTGATATTTGTTAAAAGAATTAATCCAATATTTCACAATAAAGTTATAGCGGCTTGGACATTTTGGTTTGGCAATACACTTTTTGATAAAACAGTTGCTGAAACGAGATGGTATTAATTGAAGTCTTCGAAACAATCGAATGATTTAGAGCTGTCTGTTTTAAAAGTAATAATTAAAAAAAGAAAATCCACCAAGAGACAAATGGAAAGAACAGGAAACATAAAGATTCCCCACAGTCAGCAGTCCGATACACGGCTGTGCAAAGCTGCACATGATAATGACAGCACAGCATGCACTGGATCTTGCAGAATCAGTCTGTCGGTCAGGCGAGTCAGTAAAACTTAACCAAAGAAAAGCTAATCAGACAGGGTGGAAGTCACAAAACTAAGCGTTGAGTCAGCACATAGCGTTTTTTTCAGAACGTCAAAGTTCATGCACTGCAGAAACCCCACTGTTATAAAAATGGCCAGGTAATCCAGGAGAGGACAGATTTTTGTCCTTCTTACCTGCAAATGGAGTTGATTAAGCACAAAAATCTCTTTTTTGCTTTTGAATGGAAAGCAGATATTAAAGTATATATCTAGTAGCGCAAACTGAGATAAATGTAAGACTTTTTACTGTTATCATTTGGAATTAAAATCTTAAATTGCCTATTTTACAGGTCTAGACACTTTCAATCAGAGTATATCACTGTATTGGGTTTGAAGTAACTTTTTTGCACATTGTTTCGTTGCTGCTAATATGTTTTATAGCTTACTACACTTTATGGCCGTGTCAGGAGCCAGATGAGATCTGACTATCATTCAGTACTCTGACTTTTGTACTTGCATGCCCCTTAGCCAGTCATCCAGCTCATTATGATTCAAAGCCAGCGATCTTTGACATCTTACTACCTTACGCAGAGTCTAATCCCAGTAAATCCTGTGCCTGAACTCTTTTGGGCCTAGCTCTATCCCAGGCGGCAGCTCTTTCATCTCCGCCAATCAGCGTTCCCACCAACTTTCCATGAAAACGGCACTTTGATGCTCAACGAATCTGTCAGGGCATTGTTCTCCCCCCCCTTCTGTATCCACCTTTAATCTCTCTTTGCACTCATTCACCCCTGCTTTCTGTCTTTCTCATATCTCTCTGCAACGTCAGCATAATTCCACCATCGTTTTTGTTTTTTTCTTTGCTCTTTTCCGTTTGAGTCTGCTAATCCCCAGTCTGATTTTGACCCTTTTTCTGCTTAGTTTGTCTCTAAACAGGCATAAAATAAAAAATGATGACAAAGTATTATGGCAGCTTGAGAAATTATGCAAATGAGGTTGAATTTTTGCAATTTCAGACACAAAAATTAGCTAGTATGAAAATACTAAAACTATGTGATTCAAAAACAGACATATTTTGGTGGAAAGAAATTGTGAAAACTGAAAAATTGGAAGTAAAAGCATCAACAAGGCCTCAGAGACTAAGTGTGTATAACATAGTTGCTCTTACAGTAAAAATAAACTTTTAAGCATATATAGCTAAGAGGGTGTAAATGTGTAAAAATATCGTCTTAATGGTTCATTGCATTATTGACAAGATTTGGTGGTGATTTTTAAGCATAGAAGCCCACGTTAAATAGTCCAAAGTATACTTGGCCACAAATCAGGAGCGGTTTTATTTAAAAGATGTTTTCAATCTTCAAAAAAAAACAAAAATGCTGGTTGAAGCAAAAATGTTTTCATATTTAATTAGCAATGTTCTTTTTATTATTTTAATTTAACCGAATGGAAAGTAGGACCACAAATATAGAGCGGCTGTTATTTAAAAAAGAAAGACTCAAACTCACCAGTGCAGTAAACTTGACAAAAGAGAGCGAATATTTAAAAAAAAAAAGCGACCCACAGCACGCTTTTAAAAAAAACTCTAAAGCAACAAAATGAAAAATAAATAAATAAAAAACAGCATATAAAAACTTAAAAAGTGATAGGACATTATGTATTTTCATAAGGAAGCAGTGTGGGGTTAAGGGTCTTGCTCAGGGAGCCAGAGTGGCAGTCTGTGGGAGTAAGTGATCAAACTCACAACCTCAGGATTCAAAGCCCTATGCCCTAGCCACTAGGCTGCCACCCACCCGTTTTAGATATAATTGATTCGCAGATAAGACGTTATAATGTTTTATTTCTGGTGAGCAAATGAAATACAGAAAAATCAGAAAGATTATTTTAGCAATGAAAACAAAATGTTGAAATAAATAAATTGGAGCTAATGAGTACTTTCTACCTCACATTCTTTGGTCAAAGCTTTGCAAAAAGTTTAGACATCGATGTTTTAAAGCAGGGGTAGGCCACTCCGGTCTTTATGGGTGAGTATTGGTCAAATGGCTAACTTACCTGCTTAGTTTGCAGTCAGCCTCTTTAGAGTCCTGTTAGTCATATCATAGGTGTGATGGACTAGGGACAGCAGATAGTAGCAGCAAACTGGTCCTCAACGACTAAAGTTGCCCATCCCTGCCCTAAATCACACTTGATAAATTCAAAAGTTGTTTTTAAGCGTAATTTTGTGTGGGACGGGCTTATCAGGGTGTTTGGTGGAGTAATGCAATCCCATAGTAAGGAGCTCTCTGGTTGTGTGAACCTTGGAGGTTCTTTTCATCCAGGTGTGTTTTTTTTCCTATGTTCCAGAACCAAGTTAACTTTAGTGGTTACTTTATATTGTCCTTGGACCTGCACCTCGCTTCTCTCCCCTATGATTGGTTATTTGTTTTTTAATCCCCTTGTGAAAAAGCCAGCAGAGCATAGATGGATGCATAACTGACTAAACTTGGTCAGTTCCATTTAAATTAGTTTTTGCTCCAAAGAAATACAGGCCAAACATTATTTAGGAGAATTAAGGTGCATAATAAAATGTAGGAAATGCAGATGTGTTGTTTGAAATAAATGGAACCTGATATCAAAATTGAAAATAGAGTTAAAACTCTTTCTGCTTGGTTTTAGATTAAATTAAAATGGGTTCAAACACATTAATGTTTGCTCTTTTACTTTAAAACAGGGAGGTCTTCAACACACAATATTTTACGCTTCCAGGCTGAGCTAAGATAAATCTCACCACCTCATCTGAAGCTTTTGAGTTAAACCTAAACCTAATAGATGCATCTTGCACCTTATCTTCCTGTACTGAAAGCTGATGCTTCTCTCCATCAGGTAATATTATCGGCTCGGGTATCTTCGTCAGCCCAAAGGGAGTGTTGGAGAACGCCAGCTCCGTGGGCCTGGCCCTGATCGTCTGGATCATCACAGGCATCATCACTGCCATTGGAGCGCTGTGCTATGCTGAGCTGGGTGTTACCATCCCCAAGTCAGGGGGGGACTACTCCTACGTGAAGGACATATTCGGAGGACTGGCTGGGTAAGCGTGCACAGTTAGACATCCACATACCCCATATCACATATTGTTTCTCAGCAGGTGCAACACAATGTCATTCCTTAACAGTTGCTTCAATTTAACAGTCTTAGACTGTGGTTACTTTCTCACCTCTTTTTTAGAGTATATGAAGCATATTGTGCTTGAAATCTGAAGTCAAAAACAAGAAGTGTGAAACCATAACAAATATTCATAGCATATAAGCAGGATCTGGAAGCCAAGTCACCAACAATCATGGAACCAAATCCATCAGAGGCATCTGACGTCCAGTTAGTCAAACTGGGTTACTGGTGGTGTTAATTTTTTCACTTGAAAGAAAATTAAATGGTCGCCAGATTTGTAAATTCACAAACTCCAGAAAATACATCTTGACAAAAACCAACAGATGCATTAACCTCAATACTGAAATGTTCCGCACCAATATAATGCGGTGTTTTATATGATGTCATTGCGTCAACCAGAGGTGGAAGGCTGAAGCAAAACAAAGATGGCTGCTCTGATTTTGGAAGAAATACGCTCTATTTCTTTTAGAAAAATTTGGGAAAGGATGCCATTTTTGCCTTAGTGTATTGGAGAGATGTTTGCGCGTTCCTTCTGACGTGTTTTGGGATAAAGTTAACAAATCAAGAGTGTGATATGGCGTAGATGCTACCACTGCTTTGATTGGCTCAAAGTTTGATAAAAGGTGTGTGCCAATGGTGATTCACCCAATCAGGTCAGAGAACTGTACTGAAAGTCCCTCCCTTTTCAAGCAGTGTCAAATTCAAATTGAACTAATCAGATCGATCCGTCTTATGCCATAAGACTGTGCCTTCAAGGAAATATAGTTACATCAAAATGGATTAACATCCTTGGTTTAGTTTTCCCTTGAAAGTTGTCAGGATGCAATGCAGTCATAAAGAGCTGAAAAAACAGACAATGCTGAAACAAACTCTGCAAAAACTTCAGTTCTGCATGTTTTACACAGGTTTCACTAACTAGGGCTGTTCAGCATCCATGGTAAAACATTTGTAAGGAGGTGCTGGAAGATAAACAAAAGGAGAAATTATGTCAGTTGCACCCAAAGCAGCACTTTTATTATTCAGATTCCTGGTTATGGCTTAATAAAGGGTCTATTTTATGTTGCGTTATAGGAATATGAAATGTAGGCTCTCAAATGGAAACACTTATAAAACTATTAGATGCGTCCTTTAGAGATAATTAAAATATAGTTTGAGCATATTTATTTCTATCTCTATTCTGTTGGCAGAAAATGTAAAAAAAAATAAAATCAAAGCTTTGAATCTTTTTTAGCAGCAGGACAACGTTAGAGTAAGTCAGAGGGCCTGGGGGCCATCGGGTGAACAGTTTAATAATACATCAAAGAGGTAATCCTGCTATCTTAATCATGTGTTCCGGATCAGAGAAACATATTGTCATTTTTTTAAACCTATTTTGGTCTGAACAAGTTAATGATTTTATTTTTTAACCTGGAGAAAAACTTCAAAACTGGCTAATAAAAGCAAAAAAAAAAAAAAAATGTAATCCTCTTTATTTATATTTTCTGGTTATTATTTCAGGCAAAATAAAGACATCTTAAGAAGTCTCTGCATCCAACAATGCAACTCAAACCTTTTTTGTGAACCATTTTAAAAGGGCTAAATGGCTGTAATTAAAGTGTTAAGTTCCTGCACCTGAGGACAAAACCTGAGGGAAGGATGTTAAATAGAGTTTGATTCCACATGATTCTGGTGACGTCCAGACCACAGCCTCTTTATGTCCATCCTGAAAGCCTTTAAAAGCTTGGGAACCGTACAAAGTAGCAAAAACAAACAATATCATAGAAAACAATGTGGCTTCTTGGTGTAGATTTCACACGCCGTTCGCCTTGGACCCGACTGTAAACACGCATTGTTTGATTCCTAGCCATCACATATTCTCAGGGAGGAATTTAAGCAGACAAAACAGCCACAGGTTGTTTGTGCGTCTTTGTTACAGCAACAATCAATACACATCAATGAGCATTTACATCCAGAGACTTTGTAGTTTGTGGTTTCAGATGCTTCCATATAAATAAACGGCGTTCCGATGCTGATTGTAGTGCGGTGGCTTTTGTCCCCATGTGTTCATGTACAGCATGTGTAGGGTTGAAGGTGTGTCTCCATGTTCATGTAAGTCAATAAATGAAACGGCTGAGAACGGTTATTACGGCCCCTTGTTGCTTCAGCTGGGCGAAGCTTAGTTTATAGAAGTGGACAAATGAAAGGGTATTAGTTCAGAAATCAAAGAGCCATTGTTATGTCACACCAGAGACAGAGACATGTTTTATATCAGTGTCAATGTGAAGGAAGTGCGTGTTTAGGATTTGCTTTGTAGGATGTAAATGAATAATAATAATTATACAAAATAAATCTCAAAATACCTCCTGATTGTCCACAAGCCCAGTGCCCTGCAGGAGGATTCATACCTCCTTAACTTTTCCATATTGTTTACATCAGAAACACAAAGCTCATTGTGTATTATTCTGGTTTTATGTAACAGACCAGCACAAAGTAACACATAATTATAAAGAGAGGAGAAAATAACATATGGATTTGAAATATTTACAAACCGCCAAGCCCACCATAAAATTAAAACAAAACAATTAACCGATGTCTGCATAATAGCATAATATTTAGCTTGAAATGTTAAAGATATTAAAGCGAAGGTTCAAGCGTAATGAGGTTATAAAATCTTCAATGCAGGACGGGTTTGATTCTATAGCATAATTTAGAGCAGATATAGGTCAATGAAAAAATTATTAATCCCTAGTTTCAGTTTTTTTTTTTTTTTTTTCTAATTCTTTTAACCCAAAAATAGATGTATGGTTAAGAGTGAATACAAAATGCACCAAAGTCTTTTATTCCTCTTCTTCTTTCTTTAGTCCCCTTATTCATCATGGCTGGTGCCTATCTGAAGCCTATCTATGGGCGACACTCTGAATAGGTGGCCAGTCTATTGCTTTTGACCACTTAAGATTGAAAAGAAAAATACAAAATAAAAAACATAAAGATGAAAAGATCTTTGCCAAACTATTCAAAGTGATGTAAACCCTACAAAATGCACAATTAGATAAACGGTATGTTCCAAAAGTCGTGTCTTTGGTCTGCACCAGTCTTTAAACTACGTTCATGAGAACATTCCAGCGGACTAAAGTCACACTTTTACAGTCTAGTATATAATCATCCCATTAGAAGCTTTGAAGGAATTGCATGAAAATACTGGATTCCTGGTTTGTCCTATTGAGCTGTTATAACCTCAGAAGCCTTGTCTCCTGTACTGTCCTGCACCATTAATCTGCCTGAGCGTCACTGCTTGTTTCCTTTGCTTTGTTCTTTACATTAGCTTTTCTTTTATTCTTATCTTCTGGTAATGTTAACTAGTTTGACTCAATATTCAGCCTTTAAAGCCAAAGTCAGCTGGTTGTTTTTTTTCAGGGTACTAATTAGTTTTGTTTATCCCATTAGCTGTTTGAGTTTTAATTATACCTTTTATTATCTGCCTTAGATGAGACTATTACATGCAGTGATGATGTGTCTTATATGTGTGTAAGTGGAGGGAAAAGGGGAAGCCTACATGTCCTGAAGTAAACCCTAAAAACAATGCTGTTTCGGCAGAAAATAAATATGGAGGGGAAGTCTTTGCTCACAAGTAGGTCAAAAAACAAGCAGCTTACTATGTTACAACATGGGATTTCCCAATTGTTTTTCTTCTGGGAGCTCTTACATATAAACTTTTTCTATTACAGGAACTCATTCAATTGAATATTTCTTTTTTGTTATAAATTATCCTAAATTTTACATGTTTTCTTTATTATTATATGCTTCATTTGTTTGTAATCACAGTGAATGTAGTATATTAAGGACAAGGCAATTACCTTAAGATATAAAACAACATCCTTGAGCTGGATATGGCATGTGTCCTTATCACTGTTTGTCTTTGCATTAGGTTCCTGCGGCTATGGATTGCTGTGTTGGTCATCTATCCAACCAATCAGGCTGTAATCGCGCTGACGTTCTCCAACTATGTTCTGCAGCCTCTGTTCCCCACCTGTTTCCCACCAGAGAACGGCCTGAGGCTCCTTGCTGCTGTCTGTCTCTGTAAGTAGCATGTTCTATATGCTTAGGCACACAGCTGGATCCCATACAAGCTGTTTGCCAATCTAGATGCACCTCTGTAAATGAGGAGCATTGTCCACTTCTATAAGGGGTGTACGGGTGGTTACCCAGGGTGTCATTAGAAGAAGGGGCGGAGATGGTACCCCACGACTCATATTAAACCATAACTTATTCTGTGCTGTTCTTGCTTTTTTTAAATAGAATGTACTACCTTTAAGTATCCTCAACAAAAACATTGCAGGAATCCCATTTTCTTAAGCTTGGACTGTTATGTAATGTAGGGAGAGAGCATTGGTTAAAGGGTTTTTCATTTATCCAAGAACCACCACTAACACGGGACAATTTGTTCCAACGTATTTGCTTAAATCTATGAAAAGTGCCTAAGCTAACAACTAAAAGCATTTTTCTAACAAACTATGTTATCCTCAAACAGTTCTAAGCCAAAAACATTAAATAGATGGTGAACCGAAGCATTAGGGATCATTCATTGCCATATCTGGGGTATTTCCTGTTTCTTAAGTGAACCCCTGTATTTTAAAATCTCCGCAGAGACCTTTTGCTCTAATTCCCACTTTAACTGACTTTTAACTGGAATAATCCAACATTCTTTTTTTTTTTTTAAGGGTCTATATAATGCAACTCAAAACATTTTTGTTCCCCCTTTATTCAAGGAGGCAAGTGAGAAAATTTGAAAATTTGTGAGACAACGTTATTTGTGAGGCAAGTGAGAAAATTTGAAAATTTGTGAGACAACGTTATTTGTGAGACAAGTGAGAAAATTTGAAAATCCTCAGCACTTTACAGATTGGAGTCAAATACTGCAGGCAGCTTTCAGACGCAGAGAGACATGCATGAATGCTTCAAAGCAATGCATGTAGGCTTTGGTGTGATTTCCATACGTATTTAGTATAGGAGCTTTTTTGTTTATTTATTCTTAATATTTTGGATTTGGATTATTGTGAGCGCATTTATAATAACAGTTAAACAAGATTCTGGTTCCAGCATGTTAACTCAAACAATTTTGCCGTTTGATTGACACAAAAACAAGAGCGAGTGCAACTGGAAAAACTGGAGCTGTAATTTTAATACTGGCACAGATGAGAGTCCAGATGTCACCACTTGTTTTCAAGCTGAAGGACTCATTATGTGTCATTTTGTTTGTTTCTGAATTCTATTTAACCTAAGCAGTAACAAAAAAGCTAAACTTATTTTAACTCAACAAGATAAGCAGGTATAGAAGCTTATTTTATGTCTCGTTTAGCCATATTAGGTGTTTTCCAGGTGTTGATCATTCGATGGAAAGTTCTCTCAGAGCTGTCATATAAAGTAATAATATAAGGTGAGGGTGAGTTCAGTGGATGTTATTGTTCATTTTTAATTAAGTTTTGCTATCAATTATCAGGGTTTGGGGAACCAGTTGGCACAAAAAACCCAAAACAGAACACAAATAAGCAAAAGCTTTAAGTATCATCAGGAATTGGTTCAGTATTTAAACATAACTCTAACAAATGTCCACATTCATTTGAAAATGCAGGGATACATGGCAGAAATATTAGAGATAAAACAGGAAAGCAACTTTAAAAGTGTGGTCCCAAGTATTCAAATCTATATCTAAAATTGATTTCTATACCATATATGGGGGCTGACATCCAGTCAGTCTATCCATCCTTCCATCCATCCATCCATCCAGTCATGGTGCCACCTGAAACCAAACTGGTGGCGAGGAATACTGAGGTCTACATATACTGTTTCACACTCCGACCCAGATCCTTTGCCAAGCCCCTGTTTTTTCTTTTTGAAGTTTAAAAAAATTATCAAGGTTTTAGTACAGGTTTTTTTTTTTTTTTTTTTTTGAGAAAGCATACTCACTCTTACCTTATTCTGTACTTCTCTGCTTAATTAAGTGCCTGTCACTACCCTATCCGTCCCGGGAGCACGATCCGTCCTGCGCATGTGTAAACAGATATTACATCGGGTGTCCATAAATAATGTAATTATGGTACTGAAACTAATTATTTCTATCCTTAACTTATTAAAGAATGCTAACACACATCTTTAAGAAATGATTTATGCCTTTTGTGAGACAACTTTTATGCTTTTTACGTTTTCTTCATTAAACTGCTTCTCTGATGTCATCATCAGACATGTTCAGAGCAGTCTGGCAAAATATGGTTAAACCATGTTTATCTGCATTTTAGTTGTTTCTTTCTTTAGATTACGCACTATATAGCATAAGGTTAAAACAAACGAAAACTCAAAAAGACTAGATTTATGTTTAAATCCAAAGCTGAAAAGGTTAGCCACCGGAGATAGCGTAGGATCCCATTTCCGGTACAGATCGAACAGAGACGAGTGATAAAAAAGAAAGGATTTT
Organism: Cyprinodon variegatus; assembly: GCF_000732505.1. Taxonomy (NCBI): domain Eukaryota; kingdom Metazoa; phylum Chordata; class Actinopteri; order Cyprinodontiformes; family Cyprinodontidae; genus Cyprinodon; species Cyprinodon variegatus. Next base: position 38,040 of record NW_015151715.1, read on the forward strand.
AAGGCATTTATTTTCTCAGGAAATACATTGTTAACCTTTAACACATTATATTTTTGTACGTTTACTATTTTTGGGGAGGGAAAACGTCATTTAGGTCTTTTTAACAAAATAAAATCGAGGACGACCCGGATGTATATCGGGATGCGCATTCACAAATGAAATCATAGCGCATGCGCAGAATGGATCGTGCTTCAAGGATGGATCTGGTAGTCACAGTGCCCACTTGTGATGAGATATGCCCCTAGTCCCCATATTTGAGAGTTATTTCATTAAGTTGGTCAGAAGCATTATGTCCATAATGTAAGTATGTATTAAAAGAGAAGATATTGCGTGTAATATATGTATA
>NW_015151715.1:38440-59517 GCF_000732505.1 Cyprinodon variegatus
AGAGAGAGAGAGAGAGAGAGAGAGTACAGTGAGATAAAATGCTAACTTTTTGGCTGTTATGTAATTTGTGATGCAATTTTTTTAAAAACTGCACCTCCTAGATTGTAGATATGTGTTATAACCAGTGTAAAATTAGCAAACTTTATTTCTAAACATAGCCATTTTTAATAGCTACGCCGTGCTTAGCTATTAAAAACCTGATAAAACCCACAAACAGAGAAAGTCTCCTACAGGCTGTTTACACCAGGAAGAACCGCCCGCCTCAGAATCAACCTTGTCTGAACATTTTGTACTTCCTTTACTCTTATGACACATTGACCTACATATAGATAATTGTCTTGTCCTATTTTCTACCTGTTTTACTTACATAAATGTTTACAGTTTCATAAGGAATTGCCCTCAGGGACCTCTAAAGTCAGGTTGGTATTTTTACAGGTTATATGTGAGACAGATCCTGTTAAGCTGCTTGTAATAAAAATCACAGTCTTGTAAATGATGTCTGTCTGTTTGTTGTTGTTTAGGACAAAATAGGCTAAAGCTTTATTGTTTGCAGTTACCTATTATGTCACCAGTGTTAATAAGATTCATGAGGTATATTTTATTATTTCAGCATGGTTTGTGGATGTCTTGTTTTTGCTAAAATTAGCAATTTTAAACAATTCTTACTGTTTGCAGGGGATATCGCTAACTCGTTAGTCAGAAACAGGTCATTTAAGATTTAAGGGCAGCCTTTTTTTGGCTTTTTATTAGTGTCTCCCTAGTTATTAAGTGGTGGTTCTAAAACCTCTAATAACAATAAATATTTTTTTCAAATGCTGCTTTTCAAATTTCTCACTGTGTTTCTTTTAAAACAGCTTAAAAATGCTAGTTTTTATCTGTTTTTTGTGGTCAAAACATATAAAACAGTATTTTTACCTATTTGTGGTTTTGTTTAAGATAAGAATCCCAAGCTGCAAAATAAACAGGAAGTACTTCCAACCGGGAATGATGTAGTTTTCTCACAAACACTGACACTTCCAATACAATATGGCTCCTGTGCTTTTAAAACTTAATGAAAGGCTCCAATAGCAAACAGTTTATGTGGGATTACAGCTGCTGGTAATCCCAAACTGTTTTCCACTTTCCATCTTCAAGGGTTTGGTATCTAACACCATATATTATGAAACATTTAATTGAATAAAAATAACTAAAATACATATAAAAAATATTGTGTAAATTCATATGGATTTTAGATTAAGGAAAATCAGATTAGTACACAATCATATTTGGAATTTATTGAAATTATCATTATCAAACTAGCAGAAAGAGTTGAGATGTCTTTTTTATGCTTTAATTTGTCTGCAGTTTTTTTCAGTTGTGTCTTTAAGTGGTTTTCTGCATTGTCTGATTCAACTTCTACTTTTAGTCATTAAATTACCAAAAACAAAAAAAGTGATATCGTGATCATTTTGCAGCTCCTGTCTCTACATCATGTAATAAAACACAGCCACCATATTAGTAATTTCTAATAGACATCTAAACCTTTACTAAAAAAAGTAAACACTATAGCTTAACTTTGTTTTAGTCATTATATAAATGTATTAAGCAAAAACAAGGAAAAAGTTTAAAATAAGTTTGATGAGAGGCATCTTGTACCTTTCTACTAGCCTCTGGCATTGATCTGAGGTGAGTTTACCTTCAGCTACGAGACGTTTGAGGGGTTTCATGTTGGTCATCTGAGTAAGATCAGGATCTGGGACTAATTCTCTTCTCCTATGTGGTCTTACTGATACACCTCAAGTCTTTGACATGTTGCAGAGACTAATTCTGCCTCAATTTTTATTTTTTGTGCTTTTGGAGCTGGTTTAAAGTTAGCTTTGCGAAAAGCACCATTTTCTTTTTATCCTACACAGCATCATGATTTGGGGACACCGTCCTCAGGTTTATAACCCAGTCAGAGAAGGAGTAGATGGGTACCTGGAAGATAATTCCTGCAGCAACAAACCAACAACTTTGTTTACAAATTTGCATCAAAAGGTTTAACCTGTAATTACTTTAATTAGGCCTGCTTGACAATTAGTAAACTGTGTTTCATTTCCCAGTGCCTGCCTGAGTCTTACCCATAATGGGCTAGGCTCACTTCCCTTGTTTAAACAGCCCCCCTCCCCCTTCCCTTTAACCACAGCTGTAATTTTGTTTGGAGAGGAAAATACCCTAACATTTAAAGTCCCCGCTGTGCATGCCCCCCCAGCTGGCTGCAAATATCTCCCCCGCACAAACACGGCGAATGCCCACATCCCACTCTGCCCCCTGTCATTTTGCACCCGACACCGAGCGTTGTTCGTATGCCATTGGAGCGTGCATGTCCTCCCATGTGCATCTGTCTTACGATCCCTGTAGCGTCAGCTTCAGAGTTGTTTAATGTAATGAAGTTAATCTGAGCAGGCCCTCTTATTTAATGGCACCCTGTTGGCTCGAACCCAATGGCCTGTTTAACTCAGCAGCTTACAACAAATCCAATTTTGTATCGGACCCAGCCAGGGTTGTGCTTGAAAGTTTACAGACCATGCCATTACAGAAAATTATAAATTCACATCCATAATTCAAATAACACAAAACTGAAAAAAAGTAATTATAAATTTTAAAATACTAAATCATTCTTTATCATTCTCTAAAGTAAAATATTTATTTTGATTTTTTATTTAAAAAATGATTCTACAAAGCTGTCCCAGACAAAAATAAAGGTGCCTTGCTCATGAACAGAGAACCAACATACCTTTCAACAGGTGCAGAAGTTTAATTCAACATTTCCTGAACATTACAGGAAACACCTGATTTCAGACCTTGTCTCAAAGTGTCACTTGTTTTATTTATCAATATATGCATATGTTTGTATATATATTAAGAATCAGTGTCAGGATTTCCATTTTTATTTATTATTACTTTTGTCAATTTAAATTTATTCTACTAGCAGCTGATTTTGTTCTGTCTGCAATGGAAGTGTTAGGTTAACACTTCCATTACAGTTCAATTTTGTGCATACACAAAGCCTATCTTTGACAGAAGGGTATGTCAATTTTAAAGAACAGCTGTAAATACGGGATAAAAGTTTGTACTCAGAACCCAGTTAGACTGCTGTGGACTTGTTTCTCCTTATAAAGCAGAGAATGATTTTTACAAAGCAAATAAATGAAACATTGTTTTGTCTAGATAACCTAAATATCATCTGAGTGTACAACATCGGCTATATTTAGAACTTTATACAGTCTATTGAGCAACGCAAAACTCGTTTACGAACTCTATTAAAGCTTTTGCTCCTTGAAACGTTAGTAAAATTAAAAATATAGTGGAGGATTTTTGCAAATATTTTAAAAGGCTGCCCTCTACATTTTACAAAAAAAACCATCACACACATACACAACCCTGTACCTGCTCCTGAGAGGGAACTCCTATTTAAACGCATGCGAGAGCGTGCACAAGCCAAATAAATAACCTTATCTTCCCTGGAAAGTGACAATATAGAGGTAAATATATTTTACTAGCAGAGATGCGAAATGGATTTCTCCAAATAGCATGCCAAACTTTACCTGTTGAGTAGAGACTTTGCAACCAAGACATCAGTGGGACGCCCGACCTGTGCTTTCAGTGTACGCCATTGTGTGAAAGAATCTCCCAAAATGACTCTGGTCTTGTTTCTCCCTTCTGAGGCCTTTCTCATACACTTCGTAGACACTTTTTCTCTTACGACCCTCTGCCTTTTTAAATGAACCGTGGTAAAAAATTTGAGTTTCATTGACTGTCTGAAACCATAGCTTACCACAGATATATGCCTGAAAGTGTGCATGCACAGAAAAAGATAGGTAACTGAGGATAAGCACGTAGGACGGCCTTAGGTAAACATATCACCAGAATGATTGACAATTAGGAGGACCACTTATTTAGATGATCCACCTGGAGAAGAATATCCTCCACTATACCTTTAAAGCCAGGTATTCTATCAACACAAGTTTAACTGTATTTCATTCAACAATAAAAGATTTGCAACCAAAGCATGCACTGCAAAAAATAAAAATCTAAGTATGTGAATTTTACTTAAAAAAAGCCAATTCTTTTTTATTGAGCAGGTGTGTGAAACTCTTTTCCAATGAAATACAACAATTTGCATTTAAAATAAGAAAAAACAGCTGCGGTCTCCTATTTCAAGTGCATAACATCTAATTATCTTCTTTTGAGGGTAAAAATACTTATTCCATTGGCAGATCATCTTATTTACTTACTCAAATTAAGGGTAAATACACTTGATTTAAGAATTTTTTATTCATTTTTAGATCGTTTTTAGAGTGTAGTAACTGGTCTGTAACCAATTCCCAATAACAAAGCTTATGTGTCTGACATAAGCCTCCCTCCTCAGTTGTTTCGATCTCAAGTTCAAAACAATAACCATAAAATGAATAAATTTATTATTGTCATATTATAATCCAACCACAAAACAGGGTTCAATTGTAAGGCAATTGGACTTCAGCTAAGTCCGGTTTCCTTACAATTGAAGCCCATAATTCTGACATTTAAAAACATAAAAAAATTTTTTTTAAAGTTTTGAGGAGGAAAAAGCCCACAGCCTTTAACAGAATCACTAGCACCACAGTTATTGAAAATAACTAGAATAGAATAAAATAAAATAAAAAAGATTTACATTAATACATAGAAAACATAAACCTTTGGATCTGCTGCTGCATATACTGGAATTGCATTCCCTGACTAGATGAGCATAAATATATATTTTAGGTAACAAAAACTCCAGGTGGGTCTGATTATATAAATAAATGTCCCCCTCATGCCCACTGTTAGGTACTGTATGGTGGAGGATCTGTGATGCTGTGTTGGTGGATTCTAATGATCCATGACGACTTTCTTAGAGTATACACCAGGGCACAGAGGCCCTCTCTCTTAACCCAGTTATGGGAAGATAGGAGAAGCTGTCCTTTCAGTGATGTTGATCTGTACTGATGATGGCCAACCTGCTGGTCATATAAGAGAATAAATCTTTGCAGGGTTTACACAACTGGAGCTGCGAGAAATGATGTTCATAGTGTGAAGGATAAAAAAAGGAGAGAAAACATTTTCACAGCAGACTGTTGAAATTGATTTTTACTTCAGGTTAACATGGATGTGAACGTCACTCTGTCAAAAATATCTGTAGTTCTTTCAACAATTCTTGCACAGCCAGTGATTTTTGCTTCTTTCTTTCCATTTAGTGCTGCTGACCTGGGTGAACTGCTCCAGCGTGAGGTGGGCCACCAGAGTGCAGGACATCTTTACTGCTGGCAAGCTGCTGGCTTTAGCTTTAATCATCATCATGGGGATTGTCCAGATCTGCAAGGGTGAGTTTACCGCTGCCATCTGTTCTCCCCAGAGGACCTACAGCCACAGTGTGCTAGCATGACATAAATTATTTCTAAAAAAATCTGAAACACGCAACACGTGCCCGCGGTCCGTGGGGATGGTATACACTCCTTCTGGATCAAAACGGGGTTGACGGGTTGCTCGGGTCCTTTAGGTTAAAACCCATACAGCTAATGTCAGCACAAGTGTGGCTGTTTGTGCTGCAAACATGGATAAGAGCCAGAAACTCTAAGGACACCGGACATAGGCCCCTAAAACAACAGAATAAGCCATTTGAAAGGGTTGAAAGTTCATTAAGAGATATTCTTTTGTATATTTGTTGGAAAATTTAAGGACCCAAATGAGGGAGAGTACAGTGCCTTACACAGGTATTCGCACATTTTAAATTAGAGGGAAAATTAAACTTTGTTTTTAATGGGAAATAGAAATATAACAAGCTGGGAGTGCATTTATACCCTATATCAGATACAGTCCGCTTTAGTCCTCAAGAGCCAAGATGGCCCAACACACCTGAATAAAGGAGTGGTTCATTAGCAAGAACCTGATGCTATCCTAAAGAGTTGGTTCATTCATTGGAGTCACTGGTCCAGCAGAACAAGTTGCATTTGGTAGTTAACTGTCTAGTAAATACAGCCCACCTGTGTGTACCTTCATCTCAGCATTAGCTATCGGTTCTTTGAGGACAACAATAGGTTGTTGCAGAAAGCAAATAATGCAATTCTGCTGCCCTTATTTCTAACCTTTCTGAAAAAAAAAAAAAAAAAAAAAAAAACTCTACTTGCAGTTTGCCACAAACCAAGAGAAGGAAACAAAAGATGGTCTAGTCAGATTGGGACAGATTTTCAATTTTGGCCTGCATATGGGAGCATCATGATGCATTCTCTCCAAACACTCTTTGAGAGGCAATAAAGCATCTGCTGCTTCATCTTTGATGCTGGTCCACATTAGGGTCAGATGCATCAAAGATGCTCTGGTGGTGTACCGGCAAAGTTTGTAGTGCGTTGGAAGGAGCTAGCCTCCTCTCAATGCCAGTATCTTGCACAATGGCAGATAAATTTAAAAGAGTGACTTGGATTTATTTCCTAAATAAAGCTAGAGAACGGCGTCGTCTGATCCCTTTTTTGCGGATACTGGATTTACCAGATACTTAGTAGAGGTGTTCACCACATACTCCAAGAGCTTTGTGCTGATGAGGATCACTTCCAGAGCTGTTTATCACTGTTTTCTTCTAAAGCGCCTCGGTCGCCTGTGATGTGCCTCACATGCTTGACTGCTCAAAATATTGTCTACCCCAGCTGCTTGAAAATGCGCTGCAGGACATTTAAAGCACCTTGATGCCATCAACCATGTAAACCGGCTGCTCCTGGTGCTCAAAATGCATTCACTGTGAACTCAGCATCACCTCATGTACACCATGTGTACACATGGTAGTGGCAGCATTTAGCTGTGGAGGTTTTTCTAAGTAGGGTTAGGAAAGCCGGTCAGAGTTTCCTAGAAGAGGTGTTCATTTTCATACCTTAAGTGTTTTTTTAGACCTAGAAGCTGACGTCTGCAAATGCCTGCATCTCCCTCATGCTATGTGGTTTTATTCTTTTTTTATCTATGTATTAAAAAGAGCATAAATAAGACAAGGAGCTGAACATTGGTGGGTAGGGTAAACATCAAGTAGGGAATAAAGCTATGTTTCAACATCTCCAGAGATTTGAACTTGGTGAAGCAACCTTATAAAGGATGATAAGTAACAAAATCACAGAGTTACATCAAAATACTTTTCAATCATTTCTCACCAAGTACTCTCTTATTGTGTTTTCCATAACAAGTATAATTCTTAGAGAAAACCTGAATAAGACATGAAACATGTTGGTTCACCTTCCAACATGAAGGCGACCATACATTTCAACCACAACCCCAATTTTAACATAGTTATCTTAAAATTGCCAAAAGTTCAAAACAATTATGCTCTACTTCCAGTTTGATTAAACTTGATATAGTTTGCAAGGTTTACTCTCCAGATGTACAACGCTGGTAGATATACACAAAATATGACTTTCTGCTGTGATTGTAGTGAAACGTAGTACAAAAAAGCATTGAGTTAAATGCAATTTACTATTTAAAATAAATTAAACCGTTGGTGAATTTTGCTTTTGTTTCACAGTTATGTTCTGTTTCTGCAGATATTTACTTTAATTGATCCAAAAAAATCCCTCTTAAAGGTATTTCAGTGAAAGATACTGATTGTTATGTTTTGCCTTTGTTGTCTGAGGAATAGCTCATGAGGAATTGTTGTACAGCCTACTTTTGCACACACACTGATCTTGTTAAGGGATAGCTTTCAGCTGGATTTCCTGAAAACAAGCCTGAACAGTAATAAAAAACAGCCTGTTTACCCCTTCAGCAAGACAAGTTTATATAACCATGAATAAATGGTCAACAACATACCCTACATGTAATTAGGGTATGAGTCATTGTGTTTTTAACACAGATATGGCTGAGTTTTTCTTGGGCTTTGTATTACAAAATATTGAAGGATGTTTTGATTTTCTTGTCCCGCTCCACCTGTAGGAGAGTACTACTGGCTGGAGCCAGCTAATGCCTTTGAGCCTTTCCAGGACTATGATGTGGGTTTGATAGCCTTGGCATTCTTACAAGGCTCCTTCGCCTATGGAGGCTGGAATTTCCTCAACTACGTCACCGAGGAGCTGGTTGATCCTTACGTGTATGTTTTCTTCCTTTTATTCATCAGAATATTTTTTCATGTGATGTTCAGAAATCTCCTTTTTTTTTCCCCCAACTTGAAAGGGAGTAGTATGAAGCCGCTTTTGCTGTTTTTGGGGAGATTAGCGGTCACATTCCGACAAGGCTTCCCAGTTTAAGCCTTTCCCAGTTTAGTTAAAGCTACCTGACAGTAATCCAGTCTCAGTCAGAAGAAATCTGTCCATTGCAGGTGTTTGGCAGTACTGTAGATACTGAACAATGTACATTTGTTCTGTACTTTCCCCACCTTCACTCATTCTGTGTTTTCCTCCAGGAATCTTCCACGGGCCATCTTCATCTCCATCCCTCTTGTCACCTTCGTCTACGTCTTCGCCAACATCGCCTATGTCACGGCCATGAGTCCCCAGGAACTGCTGGCCTCAAATGCTGTTGCCGTGGTGAGTCCTGTGTCTCAGCTCAGCCTGCACCACTGTTTCTGATCATTTTAGTCGCTCCTGCCTCCTAGTGCTCTTCTTTAGTCACTGCATGTGTCAGATCAGTGACTGAACCCCTTAACCCTAACACTCTGCTCCTCCTTGTCAGACGTTTGGTGAGAAGCTACTGGGAGTTATGGCTTGGATCATGCCCATCTCTGTGGCTCTCTCCACCTTCGGAGGAGTAAATGGCTCCCTCTTTACCTCTTCACGGTCAGTGGACTTGATGACATACTATCTATTTCTGTCCTTTAAGGACAGAGGTGGTTTCTAGTTATGGTAGTTACATTAACTTGAGTAACTTTTTGATACAAACGTAACTTTAGGAGTAGTTTTACCATATAACCATTAGGTTCTTTTACTTATACTCAAGTAATATAAGGTAATAACAAAGTATTACCACTCTTACTTGAGTAAAATCTTTGGCTACTCTACCCACTGTGAATAATTTTACTCATATATATATATATATATATATATATATATATATATATATATATATATATATATATATATATATATATATATATAACAGGTCAGTGAAACCAAGACACACAGAGAAAAAGACAAAACACAAGTTGCATGAGAGTAGAAGAACCACCGTTCCAACGGAATAATGTATTACATCTATAAAACTAAATTACAAATGTATCTATGCAACTACGTTATTAGTATAATGATTTTCTTACAGTATAACATGCATAAAGTACACTTGAGTGGACAGATAAATATTTCTTTATAGAATAAAGGTAGAATTTTTTTTAAAACTTTGTTTTACATTCCTAAGAATTTATTAAAGCTGTAAAAAAATCCTGACTGACTTTATCATAATTCATGCATGAGAGGATTAAATAATGTCGCATTTGACAGGAAAAACAAGAAATCTTTTTCATGCTACTGCAAGGTATTGATGACTATGTTACCTGTTGGCTAAAGGGAGAGTTATACCCCCTGCAGCAGTGTGTTGCAGTGAGCTTGATGCAGACATTTTTGATTTATGCTCATTTTGAAGCGTGGTCTGCGCTATACGCTGTGGGTCTAGATACGGCCGAGGTGGTGAGGAAGTGGAGGCGAGTTTGTTTGACAACGGAGGAACATGGGGGCGAAAAAGAGCGGAGATCCAGGTGGAAAAAGGGTCCCAGCGTTCTCGCGCACCTCCCTCTTCTAGCTGATCCATCTTTACGAGTTGTTTTGCGCAATTGCGGTCATAAAAACAAAACAAGCCTGCCTCCTGTCTGCAGCACTGTCTGCGGTCAGTTACAATTTGGAAGAGGTGCAGCAGAGTGTCTGCGGAAGGGGGCGGGGACATCTTTGAATTCAATGCGACACCTACGCAGAGGAACTGGTTTCAAAGTATAAATCACCCTTAAATCTTTAACTTTGCTGTAAGTTTTAATGGACTCTTCAATTCAGTTTATTTACATGTCATCTCAAGGTACTTTAGACAATACAGTCAGATTGGTTAAAAGATATGTACCGTAACATAGAAGAATAAGTTAATAAAGTGCTCTTTCAAAGGCCCAGTAAAATGAAATGCTGTTTCAGTAGAAGTCAATAAATTGTGGCTGTATTGTAGATTTATGTCGTCTCCCCGTTTATTCGTGACAGGTTGTTCTTTGCTGGGGCCAGAGAGGGACACCTCCCAAGCCTTTTGGCCATGATCCATGTAAAACGCTGCACCCCAATCCCTGCTTTGGCCTTCACTGTGAGTACTGCTCTCATCTTCTTCACTGTTCAGTCGACAGCAGACAACCAGACCTGTTCTGTCTCTTCTCTCTCCCAGTGTCTGTCCACCCTGCTAATGCTGTGCACCAGTGACATGTACACCCTCATCAATTATGTGGGCTTTATCAACTACCTCTTTTATGGAGTCACTGTCGCCGGGCAGATCGTGCTTCGAATCAAACAGCCCAACATGCATCGGCCAATCAAGGTAAGTTCATTTTCACACCTGAATGCAGTTTAGTAAACTAAATTTGAACATAAGAGAAAATGTTCTTATCAAACATAAACATAGACAATGATATAGCAGTATTAGACGGTCTCTGTGAGTTTTTAAAATCTAGAAATGTTTTTTGTCTTTAGATCAGCCTGATATGGCCAGTTATTTACCTCATCTTCTGGGCCTTCCTGCTCATCTTCTCCTTGTACTCTGAGCCTGTGGTGTGCGGCATCGGACTTGCAATCATGCTCACCGGAGTTCCAGTCTATTTCCTCGGCGTCTACTGGGACAAAAAACCACAGTGCTTTAATGCTTTTGTTGGTAAGTGAGATTATCACAAGAAAACTTTCTCTGTTGGACTCTGTTAGTCTACAGATATGTTGCATCAAGGTATACCAACTTTTTACAATACTGGTCTACTAGAAATGTTTGATCATTGTGAATTCTATCAAATGGGAAAGTGTGCAATACTCTCAACAAGCATTTAAGGCTGCTGTAGGTCCCTCACAGGCTACCAATGTGCCAGCTTATAGTTAAAAAAACAAGCTCAAAGTTCAATTTACAAACCTATAAATTAACTAATTCAAGTTCATTTGGTAAATTAAGCCACAATCCTAAACAATAGAACCTCGTATCTCACCATTTAAATGTGCAATTATAACATATAGAAAGAAATGGACAATACTCAATGCAGTCAAGGTGCACTGAATGTGCAGTAAATCCAAATTACACAGAACTTCTGAAACACAAAGGTACTTTCAGGTTATGCTGAAAAGACCTGTATCAAAAATTATTTCTTATGATCCTGATTCAGTAGCAGTTATTTTCCAAGATAGCTTGGATGCTTTAACTTTATGTATTGCTTTAAATTTTAAGTAGACACGGCTGACATATGGATTTGTTTTTTAAATCCTGGTGGGCACAGTTTGCATAGAAACTTGAGTTTTTTTCTCAGTCTTCCTTTGTTAGTTCATAAAACTCTGCCAATCATTCTGCAAAATTGGCATCAGAAATACCAGCATATGAGTTTGAATTGCGTTTTATTAGCAGTAGATATGCTGGTCTGTCATGCTTTTTGCTGTTATAGTGCCGTAAAACCTGACGTTATGCAGTGAAAAGTGTCGTTATCAATTGAATGCGAATGTGAGCTGTCTTTCTTGCTCACGATCATTACTTCAAAAATGATCTTTCAGTTCACCGTTCATTAAAAATATGAACGTATTTAGTGAACGCCATTTATTGAACGCATTCATGCACAATACTGCAGGCAACACAGTCCTTACTCAGCACTCCCTCTCAGATTCCCCAGGTTCTTCCACATTCACTGAAAGGTGCACACTCCTCCTAAAGAGATGACTTAAATGCAAAGGATTTTTTTGTTATTTATATCTGCAGTTGATTATCCTTGTTTTTTTCTATCCAGGGGCAAATATGAAATTATTATTTTCTATTCTGATTATTATAATATTAAAACAAAATATTTCAATACAATGCGGATTTATTAAAGTTGTATATTATGTACTTTGAAATCAAAAACTAGAAAAAGCCCTCAGAGAGCGCAGATCTCCACCAAGTAGCTCATTTCCTCGACATATGGTTACTTCCACCTTGAGTTAATACTTGTGTTTGTTTCAAAGGTTTTCCTGGATCCAGATGGTGATCCAGATCATCACCAAAATTTAATAATTTGTTGCAAGTTAAAATATGCACCTTCACTGAAAATTTAATCAAAATCTGTCCTTTTTAGTTATAAAAAAAAAAAGGCAAACTGGCAAACCAATGCTGATAAAAACATATGATAATAATGTTGGGGAAGATTCTCTGTCATCCAGGTCATAGTCATTCCAAGAAAGTTAAAACAAAATCCACTGGACTTTGTTTCTATGTTTGCAAATGTTTCATTTCGATTCCAGGAAGCTTTTTCAATTCTAAATAGAAATACCGTCGAGTTCGAGGCCAAACAAAGCCTTGGCTTAAAAAACATGCAAATTGATCCCTTAGGAATGAGCATTCGTTTGACATTTTGAATTGAAAAAGCTTCCTGGATGGGAAGCGAAAGGTCTTCAAACTTGGAAACAAAGTCCAGTGGTTTGTTTTTTTACTTTTTTGGAAATACAATAATTGTAATAAGCTTAAATAAGTTTAGAAATTTTATGTGAATATATAAGGCTTTGCACGTGTCTGACAGGTTAATTCACAACATTTAAGGCGAGATCTAAAACCCTCTGCTTCATTTGATAAAATAATAGAAAAATCTAAATAAACAAGAAATCAGGAAGAGCTGTGGACCTTCACAGTGGACCTGGGGACCTTAACCAGGGTTCGCCCAATTGTAGACTGCAAACCAGAGAGAACTTCAATGATATTATGTGAACACGGCTCATCTAACAAAAATTGAGTCAACTAAATAAACTTTTTGTTACGCATATATACTATAAAAATATATTTTTGTCAACTAAAAAGTTTGCCATTTATTTTTACTTTTCTCAAAATGTGAAAAATACTTTAGTCCAATCTTCAAAATTCAGCACCTTTCACTTAGTCTGAAAGCCCTATTGGCTCATATTTTAAAATAATGAAGGAGTTTATCATTGGGTAGATATCTCTGTGAGGATTTTTGTATCAGTACAGAAATTTCTCAGCTTTTTCTCCTGATCTATTTTCTTCCTCTTCTACTTGCAGACAAAATGACGTACTTGGGCCAGAAGATGTGCGTCGTTGTTTATCCAGCCGAGTCCAGCAGCAGCGGCAATGGAGGAGAGGAGGGCGAGGAAATGCAGGAGGCCAGGTCTCCTCTGTCGAAAGACGAGGGAGAAAACCATAAAGCAGAGGACTTTTGAAGCTGATTTTTGTTTTCTTTTTTTTTTTACTCTTAGCTAGCCCCTTATAGAAAAAAATCTGCAAACAGACACACCCATGTGGGTGTGCTCTACAAGTGCAGACACAATCCACAGTTTGTTTACTGATCAACACTTTTTCTCTAAGTGTGTCTTTTTAATTGACTAGAATTTGTACCAAATATCCCACCTGGGCTGGTTCGGCCTGAGCTCCATCAGAAGTGCAATAAAAAGCGGCTAACACCTTCCATTTCCTCACCTCTACAGACACATTTAAACTTTTTGTATCATTTTTTTTATTTCCAGAGACTCTGTGGTGTCTTTTTGCTTTATCTTTTGTCACCTTTGTAAATTTTGCTTCGCTTCACGTTAAACACAACAAAGCTGCGTTATTGATTGTCAAAACACAAAGAAATCTACTTCAGATCATTTCATGTTTTTTTTAATGACTCCATGATGCCTCATTGTTTTGTAATTGTTATTATTGGTCATAGATTACACTTAGTGTCTAATCATGTTTTGGCTTTTTTTTTTTTACTATGTAAACTGTAATATTCTTGATATTATGTTTCCCTAATGTTCATTTCAGCTTAATTCTATTCCTCATACTGAAAATATGTGTTGATTGTAAAAGTGACGTTGGATTGGTTATTTTGCTGACAAAAGGTGCAAATATTGTATTACCTGCCTTAATCGGATAACAGTATTGTGTGCTTTAGTGCAATTCTAGCCTTTTTTTGGTGGATACGGAAAAATCCCTGTAGGTTTCTTTTTTTATTATTATTATTCTAGAACCTAAAAGAGACACTAAGCAAATAATTATTTTTGAAAAATCATGTTCCTATGTGGAGAGAAAGTAATTAATTTCTGCTAAACTTGCCTTTCTGCGTGCAAATCACATGCCAACATTGATTTTTTTTTTAATATAGTTTACATCTTTGTTTTAATACCCTTCTATGCTTAATTTTGATGCACAAATAAGAGCTTTACACAAAATGTTTCTTTTTCTTTATTCGCACAGCTAGAGGCCCCTTTTTTCGGTGCAATATCCCCACAGACACCAGCAAAACCCTAAAGCTGCACCCTGTGAATGAGCCCTTATGGGTTGTCTGTGTATCCAACATGCTGGATTTTAAAGGAACCAACACTGCTGCACACACACAGACTAACTATTCAGTCTTTGTGTCTCAGGGCATTTCCCACATACACTGCCATGAAATTTAGCATGTCGAATGGAATCCAGTTTAATGATGCTCTGAATCTTTGCTTTTAGATATTTATTTTGAAATTATTTTTGATTCTACATCTAGATGTAAAGTAAAAAAGATGAAAGCGTTTGATAAAAATAAAAAAAAAGTTTGGCCATTCCTGTATGTCTTGTTAAAATGTAGGGGTAGCAGGATGCTGTAGATGTACAATGATGTGTGTTTTTGTTGGACCTGCACGTTTATTGTGCATTTACAGTATATGATGACTTCATAGATTGTATTATAATTTCCCTAAAGTAATGAAATCCACTGATTGTTTGAATATGTAAGCGTAGCTCACCTCTTATTAGCCAGTCCACTTTAATGTGGTAATTTTCTTCAGACATTATTTAGCTCCAGCCCCTTTTCTAATTTATACCCCTATTTTATATTCATTTGGAGGTAAAGAATCACGAAAGTTATCAAATCTCACATATAATTTAACATCACTGAATGTTTGTTGATTAAAACTTAACTGTTTGTTGTTCTGATCCAAGTTTGATCACTTTTCTTTAAAGTAGACTAACACATAAATAAACTATAATCATTTGTTGGAACACCATGTCCAGAGGACAGGGAGTGCACAGTCTGTACAACACTTCCTGCAGCAGACGGCTCCTTCACAAGCCAGAAAACATCAGAACAATTCAAACTTTAAAAGAGTGTAAATGATTATCTTTGAAGTCGTCGTGTGTTTACCAGCTTTGTGAAGAGAATTGATCCAACATACAATGTGCAAAAATGAGTCCAGAAAACATTCCTATCTTAAAATCCGATGCTGCAACTTTACTTGACTAGACTACAATCAAAATGGTGAAACTGAAACACATAAATACAGCCTTAACACTCCGAAGGGTTTTTATTGGCCGTTATTCTCTGATAAGCTGCAACTTTTATGACTTTTGAATTTAAAAAAAAAACGCAAGCTTTCAATGGGGTGGACAGTTACCAGTGTTTCCTGTCAAGTCGGTGTGTAGTTAGTAGTGAAACACCTTACTGCATACATAGCACTGTGACCACAATGTTATACAAAGTTTTCCAGCTTCTGCTGCCTCTTACTGTTTGCAGTCGGTCGATCATGTGAGGAATATCAAATGTTTTAAAATGTTCATGTACATAACGGTGGTCGATGTTTGACAGAAATAAAAAAAAAAAAGATCTACACAAGTCGATCCAAGTTTTGTTTGTTTTTGTTCCATCTTTTTTTTCCATCAATATAGAAGCACCAGTCGCTGTTTTGTGTTCCAATTAGGGGTGTGCAAAATAATCGTGATGATGATGCATCGTGATTCTAATTTTCGTGATCTACTGCATCGATTCTTGATGCCAAGAATCGATTATTAATTTAAAAAAATGAATAAATAAAATTGCATGAATGGTTGGCGAACATCAGCCAAAAACAAGTGTAATACAACTTCCAGTCCAGTAGATGTCGCTGCAAATGTGTTGACGCACGCTGCCTTGTGTCACAAGTATTTCCGGCTGCGGGATACTGTGCCGAGTCATTTAAAAACAAAACATGGAGGATAAAATATTGCAATGCATCGCAATAATTCAAGTATCGTGATGCATCGTGATAGAATCGCATCGTGGCCTGTGAATCGTGATTCGAATCGAATCGTGACTTCTTTGGCAATACCCACCCCTAGTTCCAATCTCTAATTTCAAGCTTTAACAAGACAATGCAGATCCTGACTTTTCTTTCAGAATTAGGATATAAGAAGAAATATAGTAGCTGAAGCGAATGCAACACCATGTAATAGCATTCCCTGTAAGACTACGGGATGATGATGACTGTCTTTAGCGTGTTATACAAGATATTATTAGCAAAAATAAAGGAGACTTGTTTCATGCATGAGTGAACTCATTTGGTCAGAATAGGTTTATTTGATCAGCATGTTAGAAAAATCTATACAAATGCTGTTGATAACATACAGGGTATCAATCAGAACTTGAAGCTGCAAGATCAGTGTTTTATTGAAAATTCAAAAGTTGTATCGGGACACCTCTAGTGCACAAAAAATGATTAAACTGGGTCGCCTGAGGAGAAAACAGCTAACATGGAGTCATCTGTCAGTAGCATCTTCCACACTAATGAGGGATGTCCCCCATGCTGCATGTTAGAGTCACTCTCCAGTCACCAGTAAAGGTAAAACTATCAGATTCTACTTTCACTTTAATTGTAAAGAACAGATCAAACTGAAAGCCTTTCCAGAATCTGTTTTATTTCAATGAACATAAAGGGAAACATTTTAACAGAGACCAAACACAAGCAGGGAGAGATTCAGCCGCTGACAGCTATAGTTAAACATAATGATTCATAATGATTAATCCATGAAGATGTTCAATTGATTCATGCCATTTTTACTGAAACACAAACATCATAATAATGTTCTTCACTCCTCTTTTCTCCAATGAGTTCCATATTTAGGAAAAGAAAATGAATGCTTTTTAAGTTTTTTTTTTTTTTGCATCTTATTTATCTTATCAAGCGTTTAGCAAAAAAAAAAAAAAAAACCAGAATCAAAGGTTTTTGGTTTATTTTAAGGTTAGTCTTGTTTTATATCTCAACACTGTTTTTTAAAACTCTCCTCATTCTCACTCTGCTACATCAGTGCTTCATAAACAGCTGGATTCAGTCACACCCTGTGTGTTACATTGTGACAAAAAAAGACCTTTACATTATAGTTTTGTCACGTTTATTTTAGGTGCAGCAAACATTCTTCTCCAGCATGTCTTTGAGAACATAAAACTATTTGCACAAAGTGACAGAAGAATGATTAAATATCACTTTTTTCTTAACTTCAACTCAGCCATGTGTTGATCCAAAGCTTTGGTGATTTACTTTCTGCGTACATACGTAGCTTTGGAGATGGAAAGCAACAAAAATGAAAAAAAAAAACTGATTCAACTCAGTTAACGACTCCGTGGTGCCTTTAAGTGTCAACAGGTGGTTGTTCAGCTGCTTCAGGTAACAGTGCGATCTTTGAAGGCATCTTTTCAGTTTTAGCTTGTTTAGTTGAGGCTAAAAGGTGAAGCATAGCCGGCGTCCTCCTCTCAGGGCCAGTACCAGGTGCAGAACAGAGCCGCCCTGGATCTTATAGTCTGCGGCTGTTTTCTCATCGTTCCTATGCAAGAAAAAAAAAGGAATCATGATTAGATTCAGAGTTTTTTTGTTTTTTTTTACATAAATCATAAAAGAACAAATATGGCAATGACTTAAGTTTATAAAGGGGTTTATTTTTTGCATTTCTGTATAGGGGAAAGTCCAAGCTTTGCTGATTGCACTAAAAGGCACATTTAACCAGCACATTTCATTATCATACTTTCATTTATGCACCAAATATTGTCAGCAACGATGAAAGCGTGATTTCTTCAAGCTGCTTCAGTCTTTTTAAAAACACACCTTTCTGACACATTGAAGGCCTCTCTTGTGCTTTTACATCGTCTGCATGTATGGCCAGCAGGCATGCCTAAAGTTGGTCCTCGAGGGCCTCTATCCTGCAGGTTTTAGAGGTTTACCTGCTTCAGCACATCTGATTTTCATTGATTTCTGATTAACAGGCTTTTGTTGATCTATAACCATTAGAATCAGCTGTGCTAAAGCAGGACAACCTCTAAAACCTGCAGGAAAGCAGCCCCTCAAGGACCGACTTTGAGCACGTCTGGTAGAGCTATAAAAGCTGAAAAACATGCCATGTGTGACAATTTAAATGAATTAGTGACAACAATATGACTTGCAATCAAGATTGTCACAATAAAAAAATTAATTTGTTAATCACAAGTTAAAAATTAATCGTATGTTACATTTAAGTGAGCTCAATACATTGTGTTTGCCTGCTTGCCTTTTTGTTCTCTCTTCCTTTCTGCTAAAACTGTAAATAACAAAAGGTTTCCCCACGGTCTCCACTCACTCCCCCCCTTAACATTTCCTCAGCACAGTGAGTGTTGCATGAGAACCTCTTGACTGAGGAGGAGTTTTCCAAAAAAAAAAAAAAACAAGCTGAGATTTGGAAATACCAGAGATGGAATCGGGTCAAGTCTGAACCCGACAGCTGCAGTGTGGGAGAACTTTGGCTTCAAACCAAATGTCAATATATCATTGTTTGTCTCAATAATTCCTGGGAAAATTTATTAATGTGACAAGTCTACTTGCAATAAATAAATGCTGTTATTGTATCTTTTTTAGTTTTATTGCAAACATAAATATCAGAACACCTACTTTTTGACTCAGGTACATCGCAGTCGTAGAATCTTAACAACTATAACGGGAAAACATAATACCCTTCTACGACACTGCATTAAATAATATATCTGCTGCATTTAACAACACAAAATCTAATGAATTTACTGACAGTGAACCTGGATGAACCTAAACAGAATTAGCTACAATTTATGGCAGCAATTACAATTAAAGCATTACATTCTATGCATTGCAGATTTATCCACAGTGATATTAAAATAGGGATATTTTAAGATGTACAACATCAACCTAGATAAAAACAGAAGCTGAATAACACACAACACAGCTCATGACAGGCAATAGAACATGTGGATCTAACCTGGGAGTTTTTCCTTTCCACTGTTGCTACAAGCATGTTTGGTGTTAGGGTTTGCCTTTGAGTCGAGTCGATGTAATCAACTCTGTTTCCTTAGATGAAAGAAATCAATTTGACTGCATGATCTGGTTAAATTATAATGTGCCCTGAGATGACAAGTGTTGTGAATTGCCGCTATATAAATAAACCAAATTGAACTGGTGCTTTCCTGTGGTGCTCAAGCAGTCTCTGTCTGCACTTATTTGAGGAATAATTGATTATGTCAATTAAAACTTTCTTTCAAATCATGATTACTTCTCACAATAATGATGTGCAGCATCATGAGGTGGCTTATTAGGCCTACACATGGTTTTTTACTTCAGGGAGAATATGTCGATGCTAAAAACTACTAAATCACTACCGAATAGGAAAACACAACCCCTTTCATTGAAACCCCAGAAACTACTGTCCGTTTAGAAAAAAAATAAAAAACATATGATCTTACATTTGTTTCCCACTGTAGATCAACCTCTGTTGTTGGGGAGGGATCCCCTCTTTCTCTTCCACTCTTTCTTTAATCCGCTCCACCTGGATTGTAATACATTGCAATCAGTTAGGTCTAAATGCTCTAAAACAGGTAAAAACATAAGTTTTCTGGCTGTGAAAGGGAAAAAAGAGGATGTAAACCATCATTAAATACCTTATCTGTAGGCTCTATGTCAATCTCTATTTCCTTGCCAGTGAGAGTCTGTAATAAAAACACTTTATAGACTTAGAGATGATAAGCAAGTTATGACTGTCTCAGTGAGTGTATGAAAACAATAGGCTGTCATCACTGCTTTATGTAACTTACCTTCACTTTAATCAACATGGTGGGCAATCTATTTAAATAAATGTCAAATTAGTTGTAACACTATGATAAAGATGATGCTATCTGGAGTGATTATTGCTATGAGTTTAAATAAAAAATATATTTTAGCTTATAAGTCGGAGAAGCATTTGTTCTAGGAATCCAGCGGTTGCTTCCTGTGTTTTTTGTTAAATCCTCCGGACTGGCTTGTTAGAGCAAGAAATGTTCCGCTTAACTTATAATTCTTCTTTTTTTGTATAAAAAAATAATAATAATATTAATTAAAAAACAAAGAAGATGTATGCTACTCGCTAATATTCACACAAGTAACCACACAAGTTAAAACGAAGGAAAAGCGAAAATAAAAGTATCCAACTGCCTTACAAAGTATTTACGACACTAGCGCCGTGTGACGTAAAGCGACTCTCGCCTTTGTAGTTCTTTGTGTCCGACGGTCTAAAACTTCCCGCGCTTATAGAGGCGACAGGAAGCGGAGGAGGTGGAGAGCAGCGCATTTAGCAACCATCATACTTTCCTAACGGTAAAGGCTTTCTTTTCCTAAATTTGTTGCACTTCTCAGTTTAAAATCCAACCGTTGCTTCGTTGCTTCCTGTGGCTGTTTTGTTGTTTTGTTCCAAATAACGTATAATGAGGTGTAATGGTGAACACTATTGTAACCTTGAATTTTGACAACTGGGGTCTGCCCTTTCTGCACCATCTGTCATGAGGAAAGAGCTAGCTTACTTTACTTACATTGTTCTCCAACTTAATAACTAAATAACTCTTCTTTGTTTAAATAAGCAAGCAATATATTTACTTTTGATCTCTTATATTTTCAAATTTCTGGGACCTATAAAACTTATAATAGTTTAATTAATATGTTATTGACGAGTTGTGCAAAAAGATGGGTTGTAAATATGACTCCACCTTGACATTTACCATACCATACCATACCAACTTTATTTATGAAGCACTTTATACACCGAACAGGACCAAAGTGCTGTACACAATCATAAAATACAATAAAATTATAAAATAGAGAAAAAAAACGAGTGTAAAATACATATTAGTATACAAAAAGAATAAAACAAAG
>NW_015151715.1:61747-69895 GCF_000732505.1 Cyprinodon variegatus
GTTAAAGACTGGTAGACCATAAGATAAAACCAAATCAAGAGTGTGACCATGTTCATGAGTAGCACCAGTCACAGACTGCACAAAATTAAAAGAATCAATAACATTAAGAAATGACTGAGCCATAGGTGAAGTCGGACAGCAGACATGAATATTAAAATCACCAACAATGAGAACTCGGTCATATTTTGGCATGATATCGGCCAAAAAATCAGAAAAGTCATTTATAAAATTTTTGTTATACTTTGGTGGCCGATAGACTGCAGCACACAACACAGTGTGAGAGCTGCCAAGTTCAAATAGGCTCAGCTCAAAGCTACTAAACGAGGGTACGGGCAACTGCTTGCAAGTAAAACTACTTTTAAAAACAGTCACTATTCCTCCACCAGAGCCCGACATTTGATCTCTTGTCCTTTTTTTCCAGACTTTCCTTCAAGGACCAATTTTATTTATTTATTTTTTATTTATTTGTAATTTGATCCTGTTTTAAAATGCCTCGCATTGAGAATGACATCAAGCTGGACTTCAAGGATGTTCTCCTGCGGCCCAAAAGAAGCACACTCAAGTCCAGGAGTGAGGTGGGTCTGTCCAGCTGTGGATTCTTTCAGTATCCACCACAATCTGCCCTGCATTTTATCTTCGTATTTTAGAGATAGAACAAAATCCCATGTTTATGCATGTTGCCCAGATATTCCCTAAATAAAATAGCTCAAATTTGAGCAAATTAAATGTAAATGTAAAAGAAAAGGCTTCCCACAGCATGATGATGACGCCACCGTGCTTTTACTGTATGGAGGGTATATTTAAATTGCTGAGATAATTTTACCCTCTGAAAATGTTTTTGTTTGTTTTTAGTACGCAGTCCAGAAAAGTGAATAGGTTTATGTCATGTTCTGTGACCAAAAGGAATCTGTCAAAGTGGACATTCTTTAATCAGTGCCAGGTTGCCCATCTCTGAAATGGCTAGTTTTTATAGGCTTGTTCCAATTTAATGTTACACTTTTATTTTTCCAGCCAAAGGTAGAGCTTCTATAAATAATTTAGTGTAAAACAATCTAATCCATGTGTTTGCTGAGTCTCCTGTCACAATCTGCGCTGGTTATTGAGTGACTTTTTCTCCACTCTTCCTTAAAGATTAGCTTTGTGAAGCCCATGATGACGGTAGCTCCTCCAGTTACCTTTGTCCTTTAACTTTTATCCCACTACTTTTCTTTCTGTAGTTTGATGTCAGAGTGAGATGTTCAAAGCTTTAGATACTGTTTTACAACCTAAAGCTTCTTCATACTTCTACAGTGTTGAATGTATCTATGAAAACTGGACAAGATTCTTGCCCTAAAGATGACTGAGCCAGTGCAGCTGATCCAGACACCAAAACAATCACAGTTATTTAACTGATTATATCTGTGTCACATTAAACATGTTATTTCCTCTTTACAAAAATGCAGGATTTTATCCATTTTATTGATATTTTAAGAAAAAAAGAATGAACTGGATGGTTTAGTTTGTTGTATTTATTTTCCTTAATTTCTTCCTTGATTTTTAGAAAACGTTTATGTATTTTTCTCTCTCAAATATTGACTGATTCTTTGGACTAACCTCTATTTTAGTCTTTAAAACTTCTCCATCACTGAGATGTTGTTGGCTTTTCAAATCTAGGTGGACCTGATGAGGAGCTTCACCTTCAGGAACTCCAAGGGAAGCTATAGAGGGATTCCCATCATCGCCGCCAACATGGACACCGTGGGGACCTTTGAGATGGCCGTGGCTCTTCACCAGGTGGATCAAAACGTTAAACAATGCCATATCATGCACAGTTTCTTTATTATTATTATTTATCGGTACAACACCAGATAGTTAAAGGGTATTTATTGAGTTGCTTTGATAAAACCGAAGGTTCTAATGTTGTTTTTTCCCCCATTTTGATGAACAGCTAATAGTGAGTAATAGTGATTTTTACATGCTTTATATTGGTCCATTGTTTAATTTTATTTTTTCTTGTCCTCTAGTTTGCTCTCTTCACTACAATCCACAAACATTACTCTCTGGATGAGTGGTCAGAGTTTGCCTCAAAACACCCTGAGTGCCTGGAGGTATTAAAGTCATTCACTTATGACTCATCTCACACCCTCAGTCTGTCTTTAATGTCTCCTGTTTGAGAATATTTTCTGCTTGTTTCGTCCCCAGAGTGTCGCCGTCAGCACGGGGACCGGAGAGGGCGACTTTGAGAAGATCTCTGCGGTGGTGGAGGCTGTGCCGCAGCTCAAGTACATCTGTGTAGACGTGGCAAACGGCTACTCTGAGCACTTTGTTCACTTCGTCAAAGACGTCCGGCAGAAGTTTCCTTCGCACACCATCATGGTCAGTAAATGTCTGAAACGCCTAAGGTCCGACTCTTATAGTGATGCTTTCTGGACACTTTTATTTATTTATTTTTATTTTATCTGCTGATCAGGCAGGAAACGTGGTAACAGGAGAGATGGTTGAAGAACTGATTCTTGCTGGAGCTGACATCATTAAAGTGGGCATCGGACCAGGTGATCCTCATTCCATTCCACCATTTCAAAGCCTCCTTGGTTAATCATTACCAGCTATGAAAGTCTGTGTGCTGCACAGACCCTGGACTTTGGTGGTCTTTGACATGGAATTAGTAGAGCATTTAAAATCTAATAAAAATCACCTCATTGCATGGAATTGGAACAAATTAACGATGTCAAGGAGCTGCTGTTTCCTGTTCGGCTGCAGACGTCTCTGACTCTCTGTTTCTTCCTGTTCAGGCTCTGTGTGTACCACCCGTAAGAAGACCGGGGTTGGCTACCCGCAGCTCAGCGCTGTCATTGAATGTGCAGATGCAGCCCACGGCCTGGGAGGCCACATTATATCCGTGAGTTTCCTGGATCGATGCAGTCATTACATTTGGATTTTTGAACAAACTGAATTAACTCAGTTACTTTTCTTATTAGCTGTTTTTTAGTTGCTTAAAACTGATGGCAACATGAGACTGAAAGTGGTCAGAAATGTTGCCGTGAGATATGAAAGACAGAAACTTTTATTTTCATTTTTTTACAAAGGAAACATTGCAGATGTGAGCTAAATTCCCTTAACCTTGAAAAATGTTTAACTTTTTTTGGTGTGAAGGAACCAAACCTAAACACTTAGATTGTAGTTATTAAGAGGAGGATTTTACACCAAACAAATGCATTTTTCTACTATCATGGAGTGGCCTTGTTAATGACCATCTGGCAGGTTTGGATATCTTTTGCAAGGTAGAGGGAGCAAATATTGCCGATTGCGCATGTAGTTTGCAGATAAAGATGCTAACAATCCTGGAAGTGAATCAAAAGGTGAACCAATAAGGTCAGCTTGTATTTTTTTTTTTTATCCTTCTGATATCCCTTTTTCTACCTTTAGCTGCAGCCTGATACCACTTTAGTTTAGGATGAACGCGGCCCTGAACAGCCTGCTGTAAACCGAGCTGACAGCGTGGAAACTTTCCAGGAAGTTCCTCCTAAAATTAAAAAATATTTGCTGTTATAAAGCTGTAAATCAAAAATGATAATTAGATCAAGCAGTGTTCTAACAGGCAAAAAAATAAGATAATATACCAGCATTTAGAGCAACTAGTGGAACTATGATGTTTTATGAGTTTGGTTTGTATGTTTGGATTTAAACTCATAAACTAGACTGTTGTTTGAACCTAGTGATGGGTCCAGCAACACCGATACATGGGTGATGATGTGTGGAGCTCATAGAGCAGAACCGTATCGATGGCCGATAAAGTAGCTGTTTCTAACTGACTCTGACGTGTTAAACTGTCAGCGGGATGCATGTGCTAAAAGAATCTCCAATCTTTTGCATTTTATCATCAAGAAAAATGGAGCAGCCTGAAGGCTAAAGAGAGGTTCCAGCCACATGGGACCATTTCCATCTCTTTTCCTCTTCTAGTGTCATCCTGTTCCTCTCAGCTATGACTCAATTTATCTGAATTTAAATTATTGTTCAATTGATTTAATTTACTGTTCTTACTTTACTTTGAAGATAATATATATATTAAAATCCTAGTTTACAAGTATATTTTCATAAACTACAATTACACTTAATATACCACGTTATATTTTTGCATTATTTGTTACCTGCATCTACAAATAACACATTTATATTTTGAATTTAAAATAAGATATAGAATAATACAGTATAACATACAATGACTTAAATTATATTGCATATTAACTCACCAAATCAGGTTAGTTTGGTCTGTCAAATAGGCCACCTGCAGTGATTTTAAATGTCCACTAGGTGTCAGTGTGAAAAAGCTTCATGACATGTCATCAAGCCATGTTTGTGAAGCTAAGCAACCATTAGGGCTCTAGTTGTGGGTTTGATTAAAGGAAAACTCTGTGGTTTAGTTTAGTGAAAGTAAGTCTGACATAATGATTTACACTTTTGCCGGTGTGCTGAACTGTTTTCATAGAAACTTTCATCTTTACTTATTAGCTATTTGGGATTACATTGCTGCACTTTCTGGTTAAATTATTTTGCATGGTTGTGTTTTATTTTTTGCAAGAAAAACAAAAAGGCCAGAAAATTATGTTTCTGGTTGTTTAGAAAAGAAATAGATGAAGAAAAGGTGTTTTGGATGTTTTTCTTAAGCAAATCCTGATTAAAATAGGTTGGATTGGAGGTTGAAGGGTTCAGATCTGCTCTTTAAACAGAGCCCAGATTGTCTCTTTTCATTCCTTAAGACCAAACTAAATGTGATTCTGGGCCCCATGATCAGTGTAACTGAGCTTCTTCTTTCTGTCCTCTCATTAGAAAATTCATTGAAGCATTTTTAGTCTTTTGCTTGTTTTCAAGTATTGCATAATTCCCCCCCATTGTCTTTTCTCTACAATGCAATCTTCCTCATATGATGATGCATGTTGTCGCTGTTCTGTCCTGCAGGATGGAGGATGTACCTGTCCAGGAGATGTCTCAAAGGCTTTTGGTAAATTTTAATGTCTTAAAATGAACATAGGAAGTAGTAAGTCAGTCAATTTTGTTTACGCAACATAAAAAAAGAAAAACGTACAGAAATAAATAAAACAGACAATGGAAAACAAATCTAAAATGTATTTTGAAAATATCCCAAAGGAGTTATTTTGACTTATTACTAGGAGGTTTTTGATGCGTGTCTATTTATTATAGCAAATATAGTTGTTTTTTTTTCATGTACTGTGTTGCAGCATTGCTGTTTTTCTTACATGAATCTCTCCTATACGAGACTTAAAATATTTTATTTTCTCTAGCTGCCTTTATAAGGAGTCAGGTTTCCGTTCCTTTAAATCAGGGATCTAACCGCTTCCTCTGGGTCCCCTCAGGCGCCGGAGCCGACTTTGTGATGCTGGGGGGGATGCTGGCAGGCCACACAGAGAGCGGCGGGGAAACCATCGAAAAGAACGGCAAGAAATATAAGCTGTTCTATGGGATGAGCTCCGACACGGCGATGAAGAAGCATGCTGGAGGCGTAGCAGATTACAGGTGGGGTATCAGCTGAGAAACAGGCTTTGTTTCTTTAAATAAACTAACCTTATCTGTATCTGACTGATTATCATGATGACGCGTTCACTGTTGTAGAGCATCGGAGGGAAAGACGGTGGAAGTTCCCTTCAAAGGCCCGGTGGACGAAACGATACGGGACGTCCTGGGAGGCGTCCGTTCAACCTGCACCTACGTGGGGGCGGGGAAGCTGAAGGAGCTGAGCCGCAGGACGACCTTCATCCGAGTCACCCAGCAGCTCAACACCGTCTTTGGCAACAGCTGAACATCCAGCAACAGTTTCTAAATCAGCCCATAGGCAGCACCTCTGAAATACTGTCCTTATGTCTGCTTTTAATTCACTATCACATTTTAAGAAACGTTTTCCTCATATATTATCTCTGTTTAGACTTAAAACAATCTCAAGACGTTCCAGGAGTGACAGATATCTGGAAAAAAAAGCTTGAGCTTTGATTCCTCAGCTTATCATTCCTTGTAGTTTCTTCTATTAATACAACTTTTGATCTGTTCATAAACAATAAGCCTGACATTGTCCTGTTCACTGTGCCGAAGTTCTGCTACAAGCCTTCTCCCCCAGTTAATCATTTTGAAGCAAATGTCTTAATTTATTGTAAAATGTTTTATATTATATACAAATTTATTAGCAAATTAGAAAAAGGAACTATTGTTAGAAGATGTATCATTTCAACAGCCATGCTGCGCACTTTAAAATAGCATTTTTGTGTGCTGATTGTTATATTATTGGACCATTAATAGTATATATTAATAAGTGTTAGATCAGGAGCAGAAGGACCAATCAATAAAAAAAATATGTATCTAGTTCAGCTCCTGATCGTACCAAAAATTGTTTTTTTTTATTTGTTTTAGGCTCTATAGTAAGAATTTCAACTTCAGCGCCTTGAGCTATAAATTTTGACACAGTTCATGCAGTTCTTATTTCAAAATGTTCTCTTTTTCTGCTGTTATGCAAAAGTTTGTATTTTAAATCTGTTGCCAAGATCTTAAATAAAATTGGTATTATTTCATAGAGTCAATAAAACATTTAAGCTTTCAGTATTTGTTTGGCTTTATTCTTTATGAAAGAATTTACATTGTCTGTGAAAGAAATAGCTTACAAGCCTTTTACCAATATGATAGAGGAAAATAAATTGATAGAAAAAAAACACATTTTCTGTTTAATGATGCTCCATGCAAATGATAGATTATTTAGCTAACGTAATAGGCTGCAATGAAAAGTAAATCCGAAATTTTTATAAATCCATCAGATTGGCTCCCAAAATATATTCAGAATTAACCATGTAGCCATATATTACAAACATTTAGAAAAGCTTACAAACAACTTCTGTAATCTGCAGAGTGTCAATCATTTCTCCACAGTAGGAGTGGCTGGCCTTTACACGAACAGAATGCAACCGAAGATTAGATTTCATTTGCTGCTGATCGATGTATTGGCCATTTCCCTTTCCTAGCCAAACAAAGGGGACCAGTTCCCAGTTTGGTGTGACCCCAATAAGGAACATTTCTTCCCTCTGGTATCGTCCAGTTCTACTGAAAAAGGAGAGTGTGGAGGCATTGACATCCCATAACACCTCCACCATTTCAGGTCGTGGTATGTCCTCTCCAATCTTGTCTTTAGATGTGAGGAATAGAGACTGAGGACTAAGAGAATTACTGAATCTGAGCTCCCCTTTTCTTTCACCAGAGGATTTTGAACTAAATGGGGCATCTTGATCGCCAGTATATATTGTTGAAACACAGCTCACGCTGTTACCTTCCCAGCTCAGTCCATAGGCTGGTCCTTTCATCGGGTTCTTTGCAGACTGTTTATCACACAAACCGATCATCCAATCAGTCTCATCAGTAAGACTGAGCATCCATCTGTGATAGACAGGATCTGCCCTGGTGCTCTGGATTAGAAGAGTTGCAGAACATTGACCCAGCCACCTGTGGTAGAAAACTGTCCTTTTGTCTTTAGACAGCGACACGCTGGAACTGGAGGTCTGGGGTACAAAGATCAGCTCTGAGGAACCACTGAGATCCTGTTGGCTTTCAGGATCAATCAGGGCCAACAATGATTGTGTAAAGTCAGATGCTTGCTTCTCTATCTTCTCCCCGTTCTGTCTAACCTTCAGGAGCAGTTTATCTCGATGGCTTCCAGGCTCCAAACCTTTCCTCAGATCCACAGCCTTGGCTTTCTCCACATCCTGGTTCACCTGAGAGTACATCTGCAGGAACCTGAAGGTGTCCTTCTCGTTCTGGGCTGCCTCCATGCTGCTCCTGCTGGTTCTGATGGACACCATTCTAGCAGAGACTGAACTTTGGACGCTGCTCAGAGAAATGTCCCTCAGATTAGTCACGGCCTCAATCAGACGCACGCTGCAGCGAGCCAGCTTCTCTCGTTCACTCTTCTCCCACTTCTCCAGACTCATGTTGTCATCCTCAGTTTTCACCTGTAAGGCCTCCTGCTCAGCTTTCAGCTTCTCCAGGAGCTCTTTGTGGGCCGTGGAGAAGGTCTTCATGTTGTGTAGGCGGTGCTGGTCTTCAATGGCACAGGAAACGCAGACACAGGTCTCATCATCCAGGCAGTAGTACTCCAGAAGCTTCCCATGCAGAGGACAT
>NW_015151715.1:72923-80476 GCF_000732505.1 Cyprinodon variegatus
GTCATACTTGGCAAGGGAAATGTAACGAGCATTTGAGGAACACATGAACACTAATTTTATATCAGTGTTTCAATCCTTAGTGAAGCTTGTCTAAGCTTTAGCAACAGCTCAACACATATTCCTGTAGCATAGCGTAGCATGCAGTCCATTCTTTAGCATCAATTAGCGTTGTCTGTCATGATTGGTTTAGGAATCAAACCCACATGCAGAACACCACTTGGAGACTGAATAAAAAGTTCAACAGAGTTCATTAAAGGTTTGTACAAGTAAACATGAACTGGATTCAGGAAACAGGTCCGGGCAGGATTCTCAGGCGTCTGCAGAGACGGATAGTTTGATTAGCCAGGTTAACTGATGAGTTGTTGAGTTTTCTGATATTTCTGAAAATACCTTGACAAGGTTCAGGCTTTCTTCTCTGAGAGAGGGAACCGGTTGGGTCCAGAGACTGTTGGTTCAGCAGAGTGCTCAGCAGCAGCAGCGCCTAGCTTCTGACTGTTTAGTGTCAGACCTTGGTTTGAGTGATAAGCTCTTTCCCTGAGAGCAGCAGGTGGATACCAGAGTGAGATCTTCAGGTTTGGCTCTCAAGGGCAGACAGGCAGGTAACAGGCTAAGCTCTTCCAGAGCTTCACACGAGAGACAGGTTTCCTAGGAGCGAGAAGACAGAGGCCGGTTAGAATTGGGTCTCTCTTTAGAGACAAAGGTTCTAGTAGTAACAGAGGCTCAGGTTCGCTAACCAAACTTGGTCAACACTGCGGCGTTGAAGGAAGGTCTGGCAGCTGCTTATATAGGCAGGTCTCCTGATGGGCTGATGAACGTCAGCTGTGCTGGAGGGCTCCAGCCCAGGAGATCCACAGCGCACTCTGCTGGAGAAGGTGGAGAATCTCCAGATCCCAATATTGTCTTTACTCAGCAGTAAACACGTGATATGATTAGCATAATCAAAATACATATTGTTTGTTCTGTCCCTAATCATGCCAGACCTGCAAACCTTTTTCCATGTCCATTTGGAAAGCTTGAGTTCATCATCCACTTGCAGCTCTGCAGTCAGGGATTCTTTGTCTCAGTCTCACAGCAGGGGTCTCGTCAGGCTCACACCCAGGGCATGGTTCTCATCCAGTTTGGCTCTATAAGTTCTGAAACTCAAGAGAAATGTGTTGCAAAAGGTCTGTTTGCAGCAGTTTGGTTCTGAAAGGTTCTGACTTATCCTTGATGGTTCTGGGCATCTGGTTCCCCTGGGGGCCGCATCTCCACCACAGCGGACCCCATCTTCATGGGCAAGGGAGAGGAGGCAAGGAAAGCAGGAGCCAAAGAGTGAGGAGGCAAAAGAGAGAGAATCCTGTGTTCTCTGTGGTTTTGTCTGTCCTTACAGAGAGGGGGGTAGGTTTTCACACCTCTGGTGGCTTCCATGTGACTTGCCTGTGACTGCTTTGGCTGAAAAGGGGGGGCTGCAGAAGTCCCCCAGCTGTTATTCACCAAAGCTGCTTGTTCTCCTCTGTTCATCCTATCAAGATGAAATATGGACACTGGTTCCCAATGTCCAAAAAGTATTGTGGCAAGACTAGATTGAAATCGGGAAATTGTAAATTTCTGAACCCAAATAAAATTGCTCCACAACGCCACCTTGGGAATTTCACCCAAGGAATATTACTCCCCTTTTTGATAGGACACACAAGTTCGCTCATGCGTGGATTAAGACATCTGAGACAATTTTAAAATGTACAAACAGCTTTTTATTAGATGCTTCTTAAAATATTCTTTTCAAAACCAACTCTTTATAACACTAAAGAGAAAAAAAAAGAAAAGTAACTACAGTAGCTGAGGTTACCGGCGGAAGGGGGCTACTATAGGACGGTATCCACCCAAACACAGCAAACAAAACCCCTGTAAAGCACCAGACGCAGTGAGAAGACCCAAACTCAGGAATCACGGCACACAAGAAAAAAAAGAAGACACCGTCACCACACCAACACCGCCGCCGGGCCTCAGCACTGCCAGCAGAGAGAGAAAAAAACAGTTAATAAAGACAACAATCCAAAATGTACAACAAAAAGAAAACAATATCAGCCTAAATGTATAAATAGTTATATCACACCAAAAAGGCTGGGACAAAAATAAAGAAAAACAAATTAAAATATCCGAATCCGGTGCGACCCTCTGGCCATGCAACAACAGGAGATGAACTGAGCGTGCCGGTGCCGCACGCCACTGCCGCACGCCAAACACCACTTCAATTAGGGCGTGTAGCCGCCACCACAATCCGAGGTTGATGATGCGCAGAATCCGGGATATCAACAGAGCAGCAATGGTAATATGGGGAGACCTGTAAAAGTTAATTAGTCACCATTTAACAGAACTGCAACCAATTGGCGCTAACAATGAGCGTTACTTCTTACCTCCCAATTCAGACAAACTCATGTACGCGCACACACACACACACAAACCGACGATGAGGAGGAGAGCCGCACAGTAGCGTTTTGCCTATGATCACACCTGATTTAGATCTTCTGTGAACAAGCAGCAATAGTGCAAAAAGTGGGGAGACCTACCACCAAGATCAGAGCAGCATGCACCTGATGTTATGCCCTTTTGACTGTCAGACCCTGAGACGCGAGTCACAGCCAAAGCTTGAGGAAGACATGTGTGTCCGATTGGGCGCAGCGAATTCTTATATACCACGCCCACTTTGCCCAACCGGAACCTCGCACCTGAAAGCTATTTGTATAGCAATACATATATTTCTATACCACTACAGTATGATCATGGCATATGGCAAAACATCATAATTACGAGATCTTTATCTCATAATTATGAGATCCTGATCTCAATATTATGAGATCTTATCTCATAATTACAAGATAAGATGTCATAATTATGAGATAATATGTGATATTCAGGAGATCAGGAAGGACAGTCATTGCTGATCTCCACTACATGAAACGTGAACAATGAGTGGGTTGTGATGTATATTTATGATAGACATAGACTGATAATTTATTACTTTATTTTACTGCAGGACTGCGACTGCAGTCGCAGGACTGTAGCTTATCACCGCTCCCACCCCCACCCGCAATGAGCTTTGAATATTTGTCCTGCGCTGCCCTGCTTTGCATTGCGGGACTCCTGCGGGAGTGCAGGGCTCTAGTATGTGACACTGGGAAATGCTGAGTTTACTTAATGTGGACTGAAGTAATTTTAATTTGTCAGCATTGTAAAGTAAGTCCTTAGAATGTTTTTAGGTGAAGAAGCCCACTCTGACTGCATGAGCAATTAAACCAGCACCGGCTGCTTTATGGTTGTAAATGAATTTGTTTGAAAAGCATTTAAGCTGCTTGGTGGTGTCACATAGAACTGTCCATCGATACCTTCTCAAAATCCTAAATCCACAAGGAGAGCTGAGGCTTCTGTAATGACCTCAGAACGTTGGATCCATAATTGGAGGCGAGACAGGCAGTGGGAAAGTTCAAAGCATTTATTAAAACAAACAGGAGCGCAGAGCTGCTCATCAGCTCCAGGTCCAGGTAGAAAAGCCAGTAGAATCCACGAATCACTCCAGAACAGATCAGACTAACAGAGCAGACGGGCAAAGAAAAACTCTGGATCCATAGGGCAGAAACGGGTTACAATCAGGAAAACACAACAAGATACAGATCGCTAGTGTCATGTCTTGGTTGTGGTTTAGAGGACCCAAATGCAGAGGCAGAGAGGCTGAGGTGAATTCTTGTAGTTTTAATGGTAACAAAAACAATAGGGGGAAAAATCCAAACATCCAACTTAAAATGTTAAACAGACCAGAACCATGGAGACATCAGGGGAAAACAAGCACAACGAGCCAGGGAGAGACGAGGTGAGAAGACAACAGCGACGACAGGACATGCAACAACAAGGAACCAACCAGTAGTGACTGCAGAAGGAGAGTATATGTAGCTGACTGAGACAATGGCAGGGCTAACGAGCTGACAAGGAGCAGGTGTGAGGAGACAATGAGGGAGCCAAGTGGGAAGGGAACACACACAAGAGGGCAACAGAGGAAAACAACAGAAAAACCTGAGAACTAACACAAATCTAGAAACTACAAGAAAATAGGAAATAAACCAATAAAACTAGGAAACAAGGAGCAAAGTAAAGCACAACATAACCAAAACCATGACAGCTAGTTTATCTTACCAAATTGCTCGAATAACCTGGTGCTGACGGAAGGCAAGCACACAACATAAATAGTTGAATAACCAGGTGGAAATGATCGGTCGCAGGAACAATTAGACAGGGGAGCAAGGAGGAAAGGGAAAAACCGAACCATCATCAGATCATGAGAGCTTCAGAATCGTTTAAAACGACCAGGTCCCAACTTCATGCAGCATGTCGATTCATATGAAAAACTAAAACCATACAGAATCTGTATTAATAGAGCTGTTGACGGATTTTCGCGTATGGTTATATCGCTGCATGCTTACTCCACAAGTAGTAACCCCAGGATTATAGATGGGTACTTTATTGAGGAAGTGAAAAACAGGAGCGGAACTCCAATGCATATCATGTTAGACCTGGGTACAGAGAACTGTTCAGTGGAACAGATGCAGATATTCTTAATAGGTAATCATGAACCAGTTTTGTGAGAGATTCTACATTACGGGCTCAAGTAAGCATAACCAAATATATAGATACGATCTCATAATTTACGAGATTATGAGATAATATCTCGTAATTATGAGATAAGCTGTCAGATTTTTTTTTTCTTTGGTGAATGCAATACGCTTCCGTAGAGAAGGTCCAGTTATCCAGTTAAACAGGAATGCTTCCTGCCGAAGAACAAAGACAAAAAGAACATGAGTCTCAGAGAAACAAAGGTCAGGTTAGACTCAGCTAATCTCAGCTTGGCTAGAGTACCCAAAACTGGCAAACACTCTGGCATCGAGGTAGTGACAGGCCACTGCTCAAATACTCCTCCAGATAATGGTCCAATGAGCCGCCGTGTGAGTGTGTCTCTGGCTATTTTAGATCTATGTATATGCAGCTGGCATTTCTAAATAAAGTGTAAACTAAACCTAAACATGACATTTCTTCCCCTGACTGTAATTTAAGTTTTAAATGGCAATAATACTGTCACTAGAAATCTCCTTTCAAAATCCACGGTTTGATTCTGATTGAAATTCTTGACAAGTAATTTTGAAAACCCAGATTATTTCAGTTTCCTACAAAGCCCAACACAATGTGTGACTTAACGAGGCCATGCTTGCAGAGCTCACTCAACCGTGTGCTCCAAACACTTCTCAGTGACACTTCCACTCAAAAATGTCGAAGCTGTGTTCAGCAGGCTGACTCCAGCTGAACATCACTGGTTTTTGCTCCAAAGGAAAGTCTGATCCTCTCTCAGACTTCGCTCCATGGCACAACTTTTTGGACTCCAAGAAATCCTCTGCACAAACCCCCATATAAACTCTTGTATCAAGACTCTGGCTGACAGCTCCATCTCTTCTTTGTTCCTCTCTGGAGCATCAAATCTCACATGGGGCCTCCGTTGTGTTCCTTACCATATGTTGAATGATCTGTCCCTCCATCCTCCAAACCCTCCAAAAACTGGGTTTTTAACATCTTTTCAACTATCTAAAAATTACGGCTTTTAATTTTTCACTTTTTAACAAAATGTCAAATGTCCTTTGGACATAAATCATGTCATCTTTTCAACGTCTTTTCAACCAGTTTTTGCTCAATGTGTGTCAAAGGAATTCAATTTGATGTAGGATTTATTCTCAAAAAATAGTTTACTTCAATTCACTGGTCCGATTGTTCTGCTTCAGATAAAACAAACACGATGAAGACATGAGACATGTTTTCAGCTCCCTCCATCGTGCCATCTGGTCATTTCTCCACTAAGGTTGCTGCTGTACAAGGGTCACTGATCTGAAAATGGGTGGAGTATGAAAGCAACTTAAAACGATGTAACAAGATATGATTTGGATTTGAAAAAAGTTTAAATTCTTCATCTTTTTCTGTTATATTATGTCAGAACAAAGTTTTAACATGAGCTTGTTGGTGGATCTGTTTGGTCTTTTGCACAGTTTTTAATGAAATGACATCACTCACTCTCTGTGGCCAGTTTATTGCAGCTCATTTTAACAATCTTTTCCAACAGTTAAGTTTAGCTCTTTGTTTCATTCTGTATTGATAAAAAGGAATGCCTAACATCTCGAAGTACAAACATTTAGTGAAATATTGGCAGATCATCTTAAAATCAGCATACCACTGTTAAAACATGAGGCAGATTGGCAACAAACAAAGGGCTTTCTTC
The DNA here is from genome assembly GCF_000732505.1 of Cyprinodon variegatus. Lineage (NCBI taxonomy): Eukaryota > Metazoa > Chordata > Actinopteri > Cyprinodontiformes > Cyprinodontidae > Cyprinodon > Cyprinodon variegatus. Next base: position 79,210 of record NW_015151715.1, read on the forward strand.
ATCAGGGCTGCATGGCCAACTGATGCAAATCTCCTATGTTTCCATGTTGCATCCTACCAAATCATGGTTAATGTACAAGCATTTTGCTATACATGGTTGGGATTACAGTCCATATGTAGAGAAGCTTCAACACTTTTAACTATATGATTTTTTTTAGCTACCAGCCTAAAATCTATATACAGAATACCCTCATGTTTACTACTAGTAGCACTAATGCAAAACTGTAGATAGATTCCACAGACCTCATAGGTCAGAGCCAACTGTGATCGTCCTTTGTTATAAACTACCATCACTTGTTAACAGATACATGTTGCACATTTAACACTTTTTTTTTTTTTGAGTTGCTAAATGGCTCTTTGTGCACTGCAGAGTCATCTGACTAACCTTACCTCACTTGACACCTCCTCAAATATTTGCTTTTATGCCAGCAGTCATACTGTAGTCTTTCTATTCCACTCAATCTATTTTATTTTTCTGTAGAAAATTGTTGTAGGACTTTAGGGTTGTATGCTGCAACCCATGCCATTGCTGAAAATTACAACTAAGTTATATGTAGTAGCATCATGGTTTAGAATTAATTGTGTGAAAATACATTTTATCTTCAAACACTAAGCATAATCAAATTATATATTACATTTTATAATACTAGGGGTCAGTAAATTTCAGTCTTGGTAAAAAAAAAAAAAGAAATATTCCCTCTAAATCTATTATTTTCTCTATAAACTTATTCTGCACTTATTTTACATGTGAACACTAAAAAGAGTCTCCCTTGTCTGATGAAATCTGTAAATTTAGCTTAGAGAAAAATAAAACAGTCCAGCTTTTTTCACTCAGAACCGCTACCTTTGGAGATTTCTACCTTAATGTAATGCTCTTTTTTCATTATGTGAGAAATTGTTCTTTAATCTAAAAACACATACAATGAATATGAAAGGAACCTTATGTTTTTACCCCCAAGAATATATGCAAGCACAGGAATATTTTCTAACTTTATTATTTATTACAGCAGTTGCAATGTGAAGTAAGTAAAATATAAAGTGAATGACATACATTCCTTCAACTACCATTGAAGTAAACAAAAAATGTAAGAAATATTTGCAACATTATGTGGTCGCATAGACAACAAATAAAAAAATAAATTGATATTGATTTATCAAAATGAAACTAATGCACTCATGACAGTGAGAAGCATGTATAATGAAAATGTAAGGATTTTATCTGATTATGTTTAACAGTATCATTATCAAACAATTACTCTGAACTAAAC
>NW_015151715.1:81664-86190 GCF_000732505.1 Cyprinodon variegatus
TTCAGCTTCTCCAGGAGCTCTTTGTGGGCCGTAGAGAAGGTCTTCATGTTGTGTAGGCGATGCTGATCTTCAATGGCACAGGAAACGCACACACAGCTCTTATCATCCAGGCAGTAGGACTCCAGAATCTTCCCATGCAGAGGACATTTGATGTTTCCATCTAAAGCCATGGGCTCAGTCAGAGGATGAGTCTGCAGTAACACAGGGGTGGTCAGGTGGGCCTGCAGGTGCTGGACACACATGGAGATCTCACATTTCATGCAGGTCTTCCGTGCTGGTTTCCTGTCCTCCTCTGTACACATGTCGCACAGAATGCTGGCTGAATCCTTCTGAATGTCGTCAGACATCTTCTCAAAAGCTGGACCTCCTGTTTTAAGCTCCTGAGATGTTGTTCAGAGTATAAAGAAGAAGGCAATCTCCTTTTTTCTCTGGTGGAATATAAATTTACCAGTGAGTTTAATTTTTCAATAAAGAGATATGTGCTCGATGTTTGCAAGTCTGGGATCTGTCTTGGTTTATCTGCCAGCTCATCACAGCAGTCCTTTGTGGCTTGAATATACACCCACTATAACTCTAAGTGGGTGGAGACTGGATTTTTTTTTTGTTAGATGAATGGTTTGTTTATTCTGCCAGGCGTTTTTAATCATTTACAAGAGTGTGTTGGCAAGCACATTTGTTTGACCAGTACTTTACCAGTGATTGATCCTGTAGTTGCAATGAATGCAGGTTGACATAGTTTGTTAATGCTGTTTTTCTACAAAATACTTTTGGGTATGTTCTTGTTATTTTATTCTCAGTAATATATTACTCATTCATTTCACTTATTCCTTATGTTATAAGGGTGCTAACAATATAAGTGTGACATTTTATTTGTCAAATGTGACCCAGTCATATGCAGAAACATTTCATTAAACAGCCAGTAGAAATCATAGCAAAACCATGAAAGGCCCTCCAACTCTTTAATTATGTAATATGTTACAGCCACAAACTTTGAAGACATTTATTTTGGATTTCATGTGATAGAGAAACACATAGAAATACAGGATTATAAAGTGGAAGAAAGTGTAAGTGCGACATTTATTTGTACTTAGGTAACCTAGGTAAATATTTTGTAGACACCCTTTTCTGTGCAATCAAAACAGGACACGAATCTGTTGTTGTCACAGTGGAGGAGGTTTGACAGGACCCAAATGCAGACACAACACTTAAGGTACCTGAATGTTTAATTTACCAAAAGTCCAACAGAAGCAAAAATGCAAAACATAAATCCACAAAAATCCAAAAAATACTGAAGGCCAGGAACACTCAAAACAATGGGGCAAAGAAATGATGACAAACCAGCAAAGAGTGACAGAGCAGGAGGAGAAAATATGGGAGAGAGAAACAAAGACCAGGCTAATTAGCAGATTGGGAGCAGGTGTGAACAGAGGCAGGGAGGGATCTAGGGAAAAGGACACTGACACAAGAGGGCAAAAAGAAAATATCCAGGAACTCAAATGCATTCAAAAATATCTAGAACACAAGAATCAAAATAACACCAATGAAAACTCAAAATAAAACTTAAACAAAACCAAAACCATGACAGTTGTAAGCCAATTCACACCATGCTCCGGTTTCTTGTTAAGGTGTTAGAGTAGCAATGGAATTGTACTACCCACTTGTGTCTTTAACAATTATAATATTGATAACCTTGGTAAAATTACTATTAAAAAGCATTGTTTTGTATGAAGAAGTTGCAAAAGTAATAATTATTACCCACTTTGCCAATGATAAATAATCCATTTTGCCAGTGTGTCACTAATACATCTAAATAAATAAAAACTTCTTGGCACGCTAAAATAACACATTTGGGTGACATTGGCTCAGGAGAAAAGGGTCTATCCTATTTTATTTCTATCATTTGGAATTAAAGTCTACACATAGAAACAATGCTCATTCAACCCATTTAACCCACAGATTATTTGAGCTATAGGCCTCCAACTTTCATCTAAAATATCCTCATGTTTACAAAAAATCCTCAACTACATGATGAGCCTTGGCTACAACCTACTTCATTGATGAGTTGGATCTTAACACATGCTGGGAAGAGTTGTAAAAATTGTACAAAGGCTCAAACATAATGTTAAAAATTTGTTGGGATGACAGGTTTGTGAGTTCAAAGTTTGCAGGCAGCACATTTATAAACATCAAATATTTAATTTGAGTTGCCTAATGGCTCCCCATGCAGAGAGAATTCATAACCTAACTAACTAACCCTGCCTTTTTTTCTACATGCTCAAATGTTTGCTTATAAACCGGCAGTCAGGCTTTAGTGTCTTTCTATTCCAAAATCCAGGCTTACCGAAATATTATTTGTTCTCTTTGAGGACGTGGTTAAGGAACTTTAGAAAGGGGCTACATGTTACAACCAATTCAGCCAGCTTTGCATGATATTTAAAATTAGTCATGGGAAAATAAATGTATTTAATACACTGAGCAATAACTGATTTTATGAAATTCATATATTTTATGTCTGTTAGGAATCCAGTTTGTGTGGGTTGTGTGTTTGTGTTTTCTCCCTCCACCACCAGGTGGCGCCTCATTCTCGTTGGCCCTTCCACACACCTGCGGATGGTTGCCTCATTATCTGAGGACTCTTAAGCTGCTGACTGCCACTACCTCGACGCCAGAGTGTTTGCCAGTTTTGGGTACTCTAGCCAAACTGAATTTAGCAGAGTCTAACTGAGTCTTTGTCTCCCTGAGCCCTAACCATATTGTTTTTGTCTTTGCCTCTCGGCAGGAAGTCATCCTGCAAACTGGATGTTTGGGCCTCCTCCCCCTGAAGAGTGTCTGAGCTTCACAAGAACCGTGTAAGTCCTTCTGGAAATTTAAGCGGCAGTCAGCTCCATCGCTCCTCAGGAACCAACCAAACCCGAGTAAACCCTGTCCGCCCTCCAACGAGTCAACTAAGTTCTGGAATAACCCCCACCGACTGGATTCTGGGAAGGACACCTTTTCCTTGGAAATGTGAGTCCCGTTTCAGTCTCTGTTTTTACAAGTCGTCGCTCAAGTTTCCCACTGAGCCTGAACTAAACACTGAACTTCCCTTCTCACTTCCAGTTCCGATTCACCAGCATTCGTCTCTCGCATTTTTCGTCTCTCTGAGATTAAGGAAATCATTCACCGCTTCAGTTTGCAGTCCACTTCAGGAAAGCTCGTTGACAGTCCGCTCCGCTGCTCCTCTGGACCACTGCAAGTCTGCCTGTCCGCCCTCCAGCCAAGTATCTCCTTATCTGTACAGTTCCCACAAACAGGAACCAAGGAGTAACCACAACGAGTCCTTCCCTGGCTTTATTTTCAGTATTGATCTGAAAATTCCCATGGACCTAGAACTTATCACTCTGATCTCCCTTTAGTATTTCAGGTTCCGGTTCACCTGACCGCTGGATATTCCCCAAGCTGAGAATCTTTGGTTTTTGTCTCTCTGAGTGTCACTATTCAATAAACTGTTAACATTTTCACCCGCCTCTGAGTTGTATCTGCATGTGGGCGAAATCTCTATATATAGAACACCCTCATGTTTACTATTAGTAGCACTAATGCAAAACTAGAAACATACCTCAGACCTCATAGGTCAAAGCCAAATGTGACCGTCCATTGTTATAACCTACCTTAAATGGGCAGTTCGATAGGAGCCCCTGTTCATAACTTAACAGATATATGTTCCACATTTAATACTTTTTTTTCTTTTGTTTGAGTTGCTAAATGGCTCTTTGTGCACTGCAGAGTCATCTGACCCACCTTATCTTATTTGGCACCTCCTCAAATATTTGTTTATATGCCAGCAGTCATACTGCAGCCTCTTTCTATTCCACTCAAGGATAAGAAAATCATTTTATTTTCTTTGTAGAAATGGTTGTAGGACCTTAGAATGCATGCTGAAACCCATCCCATTGCTGAAAATTTAAATGCAGTTGTCTGTAGTAGTGTCATGATTTAGAATTAGTTGTGTGAAAATACATTTTATCTTCCAACACCAAGCATAATCATAATATCTTATATGTTATAATACTAGGGTTCAGTATATTTTAGTCTTGGTCAAAAAAATAATTAAATAAATATCCCCTATAAATCTATTATTTTCTCTAAAAACTTATTCTACACTTATTTTACATGTGAACACTAAAAAGAGGCTGCCTTGTATGATGAAATCTGTAAAATCAGCTAAGAGGACAATAAAACAGTCCAGCTTTTATCACTCAGAACAGCTACCTTTGGGAGATCTTCTACCTTGGTTTGATTTTCTTTTTTGATCAAGTGAAACATTGTTCTTTAATCTAAAAGACATAAAATAAATATTAAAAGAACCTTCCATACTTAACTAGAGTTGCACCGATGCCATTTTTTGGCCCCTATACCAATACCCGATACCTGGCTGTGCAGTATCAGCCGATACCAATGCCATACCGATACCGTCTGTTTGAAATTGATGTGTGTGTGTATATATGAAGAACTGCATACTACTTGGATGTAAAATAATTGCCATC
>NW_015151715.1:87160-90177 GCF_000732505.1 Cyprinodon variegatus
TATATTTTTTTAGAAATTCCAAGAATTGATTCTGTGTTATTAAAAATTTGTAAGTAATTATGTGTCCACTAAGTTGGACATCATGCATCGCTAGCTATATTTTGACGACAATATGTAGTATTGCTGAAACTTTGTTATTTTGAAAATACTTAGTTTGTAGTGTTATTTTGACAGCATATCAGTTTATTTTTGTATTATAGCAATATTTGTCATCGTATGATGAAAGTAATGGTGCGGTCAGTGATTTGGGAATGGCTGCAGAGGCCTTTGTGATGACATACAGCAAAAGAATCACAAGGTGTTTTTTGACAATTTATTTTGCACCATTCCACTTATTCAGGCATCGAAAGAGCAAAGTATCTATGCCACTGGCACATGTAGAAGCAACAGGCTCCAGGGACCACAGCTGAAGCTGAAAAGTGAAAAGAAACTCAAAGAAGAAGGAAGATGATCTTGCTCTGTGGTCACTAACACTGAAAATTTTCACTGTTACGCGCTGGCTGGATAGTTCAGTGATTCACATGGCCTCTTCCTGTGTTGGTCATTCCCCACCAGATTTTGCCCAGAGATGGAGCAAGAAAGAAAGAAAGATGCTCAACATCCAGCGGCCATTTTCTGTGGCCCTATACCATTGTTTGTCAACCCTGGTCCTCAAGGCACACTGCCCTGCATGTTTTAGAAGTTTCCCTGCTTTCACACACCTGTTATCAATTGATAGCAGATTATCAGGCTTTGCTGAATGGCAATCATCTGAATCATGTGTGCTGAAGCTCAGAAACATCCAAAACACGCAGAGCAGTGTGCCTTGAGGACCAGGGTTGAAAAACACTGCCCTATACAATCAACATATGGGTGGTGTGGATCTCATGGATCAGTGTGTTGCAATGTATCCCCACAGACGCAAAAACAAACGCTGGTACATCTGAGTGTTCTTTCACTTCTTGGATGTGACTGTAGTGAATGCCTGGCACATCTACAGAATGTGTGGATTAGAAAAGAAGGACCTTCTGCATTTCAAGGCGTCTGTAGCACGTGCACTAATAAATGCAGCTTCCACTCAGACACAAAAACGAGAGAGACCCAGTGCCACCACACCTCTACAAAAGCATAGAGCAGTGTCCAAGCCCCCTCCTGAGATCAAGTTTGGTTCTGGAGACCATTGGCCCCAGCTTTCTGAAGCAAGAAATGCAAACAGATGCCATGACTCTGCCTGCACACGAAAAACAAAGTATATCTGCATGCAGTGTCTTGTGGCTTTGTGCCCTGGTTGCGTCGCCAATTTCCATACAACATAATCTTTTTGCACTGAAACTGTCATAATGTGCTGGAGGACATTTGAATGATAGATAGGTTGTCATAGCAGGAGGCAGATGCGTAATTGGAGGCATGTTCCATGTTATCGTTATCATTTAGCTGTTCTTTGCTTTGAAAATGTTTACATTGATTTGTTTTACAGTTCTGTGATACATTTCACAATTTTGAAATATACATTAAAAAGTATATTGATCAGACAATGTTTTTAGATGTTTCTTGTGAACAATAGTTTTCTTTAAAACAAAACAAAACAAGGTTATATCAGTTGCACAAATGCGCATTGTCCACCCGAAATTGGGCGTGACTGTAGGACAAAAAGTAATCACAAGACATGACTTAGACAATAAGACTATACATTATAAAAATAAAAGAAAATGAACAGTTAAGCTTTACAATCAATTGAAAAAGCAACCTCTTAGAGAGTAATCCAGCTCAGTTATCAATAATGAGACGCATTTAGGTAAAAATAAAAATAAAAAAGAAACAAGAACAAATAACTTGGTTTTAATGTCATTTTCAATTACATCTGTTTCTTGTTATTAAGATGTCTGGTATGAAATTGAGTCCCCCTTAGTCAAATTTTTTTAAAGCTTGTCTTTTTGCAATCACATCTCTATAGTCTGCTTCTCTCATAGCCTGTCAGACCGCAAGTTTCTCACTTTAGGTATAAGCTTTGAATGGGTCATTCTAACCCAAGATTAAGTTTTGACCTGAACCATTCCTCTCTGGTTCACATCTTAGATTTTTTTTTATCCGCTATCGAAACTGGTAGAAACTTTTGTTCCAGTCTCAATTTATTTACACCCCCTTATTTATTTATTTCAACAACTTCCCTGTATTTATTCATCCAATCATCTTCCCCTTTTAAAACCTACTAACCTCTGCCAAAGAAAACAATATCGTGACAAGAAGTTTCACAACGAGGATTTTATGATTAGATTGATATGCAGGAGCAGTAAATTATAGGTGTGGTGATCAGAGTGCTTCCTATTGTTTGTTGTGAGCTCTACATTTCTTATGACAAATTAAAAGCAGAATTTCTAATGTTTATCCTCAAACAATATCCGTTGGAAATCCTTCAAACAATATCTTATTGCTTTCCATGATGGGCATACTTTTGCAGCTCAAGTAAGCTTCAAGACTTTAGATTAAATGGTTGCAGCGTACTTTATTTAGAGAAGCTGAGTAAATTGGCTTATTTCCAAATGTTTGACGACCATAAAATCAGATCAAATCAAAGTAAATTAATATAGCACTTTACAACATACATGTGTTAAAATGACATTAGCGGCTTACAAAATAGGATAAAGCATAAGGGGGATGATTTTTTCTATATTAAGCTTGCATCGCTAAAGTGATTTCTGTCTTGACATATAGAATTCCATCAGTCTAAACTTTTGAATACACAACCGTAGAAATTTCATATTTAAATTTGCCATAAATCTTTGAGATAAGCTACAAGGAAATTACATATAGTTTAATTGTTTTTTTCCCTTTGGTTTTTAAATTACTCAATTGATGTCATGAAACGAGGACAGATGGACCCAGTATTGAAGGAGAGACAGTCAGTAGGAAAGTTCAAAACGTTTATTAAATAAAACAAAACAAAAGCGGAGCTGTGGCTCGCGGACACTGCAGGCGGGGGGGGCGGGGCACCGCCCAATCTCAGACACTCTAGGGAGGAAACACAGGTAAGTGACCAC
>NW_015151715.1:92072-93568 GCF_000732505.1 Cyprinodon variegatus
GAATCCCTAATAAGCTTACAAAGCTAGCCTCTAGGTTTGTATTTGCTTATATAGACCGGTCCATTAATTGGGTTCTTTATCCCACAATCGGTAGGAATAGAATAGGTGGGAATTGACGGTGCTGTGTATTAATAGAATGGCAAAACATTGACCCAGACAGCTGTTGAAGAAAACCATTCTTCTTTTTGTCGACAGAGACATGCTGCAATTGGAGGCTTAAAAACCAGCTCTAAGCACTGAGTTGAAACTAGGTAAGTATGAATATATTTTGTTTAAATATGAACAGATAACACTGAGAGAAAGACATAAAATCTAAAAAAATGTTTCTTTAAAGAGCTAACGAAACTGCTAGCTAAAACTTTATTAAAGTGTGTTAAGCTAACATGCTAACAGATTAGCTATAAACCGAGGAAATGATTTATTAGCGTTATTAGTAATTAGAAATTACTAATTTTGTTTCACCTAGAGACATCTAACCTGGACTAGATTGTTCTAAATTACTTGTAGAATAATTAAAACCAGGTCTGGGATTTGTGAAAACTTTTTCTGATTTGTGAAACTTCAATAAAGTCCGTTTTTAACACTTTTTTTAGTCTACATGTCACACTAGAAGTGGTCTGGCTCTAATACTACAACACTTAGACACGTATAACCTGGACTAGATTATTCTGAGCTACTTGTAGAATAATTCATCCATTATTCCTTCCATCCTTCATCCATCCATTCATCCATCCTCCCATCCATCCTTTATTTTTCCATCCACCCTTCATCCATACATCCTTCTATCTGTCCTTCAACCATACATCCTTCTATACATCATTTAATCCATCCATCCATGTCATCCATCCTTCCATTCATCCTTCATCATTCCATCCATAAATCCTTTTATTCATCCATCCATCCATCCATAATTCCTTCATCCACTGGCCCTTCCTCCATCCTTCCACTGATATATCCATCCTTCATCCATCCATCCTTGCATCCACCCTTCCAGCCATCCATTCTTGCATCCATCTATCCATCTTTCAACCAACCACCGTTCATCCATCCCTCCTTCATCCATCCTTCCATTCATCCATCCACCCTTCCATCCTTCATTCATCCATCCTTCTATCCATCATTCCATCCATCCTTCATCCATCCATCCTTGCATCATCCATCCATCCATCCTGCATCCATCCTTCATCCATCTCTCCTCCATCATCCCTCCTTTATCCATCCATCCTTCCATATATCCATCCATCCTTCTATTCATCCATCCTTCCTCCATCCATCGATCCATCATCCATCTATCCTTCATCCATCCTTCCTCCATCCATCGATCCATCATCCATCTATCCTTCATCCATCCCTCCTTCATCCATCCATCCTTCCCTTCATCCATAATTCCATTCATCTTTCCACCCTTCTATCCATCCATCCTTCCTTTCATCCATAATTCCATTCATCTTTCCACCCTTCTATCCATCCATCCTTCCTTTCATCCATAATTCCAT
>NW_015151715.1:96002-101279 GCF_000732505.1 Cyprinodon variegatus
CATCCCTCCTTCATCCATCCATCCTTCCTTTCATCCATAATTCCATTCATCTTTCCACCCTTCTATCCATCCATCCTTCCTTTCATCCATAATTCCATTCATCTTTCCACCCTTCTATCCATCCCTCCTTCCTCCATCCATCGGTCCATCATCCATCTATCCTTCATCCATCCCTCCTTCATCCATCCATCCTTCCATTTGTCAACCATCCATCCTTCTATCCATCATTCCATCCATCCTTGCATCATCCTTCCATCCATCCGTCCTGCATCCGTCCTTCATCTATCCATCTATCCTTCATCATCCCTCCTTCATCAATCCATCCTTCCATATATCCATCCATCCTTCTATTCATCCATCCTTCCTCCTTCCATCAATCCATCCATCCATCCTTTTATTCATCCATCTTTCCTCAATCAATCAATCCATTCATCTATTCATCCATCCTTCCTCCATCCATCCATCCATCCTTCATCCATCTATCCTTGAATCAATTTTTCCAACCATCCTTCCAATCATCCTTCTATCCATCCCTCCTTCATTCATCCATCCCTCCTTTCATCCATAATTCCATTCATCCATCCATCCTTCTATCCACCCGTCAAACCTCAATCATCAATCCTTCCATTCATCCTTCCATCCACCCTTCATCCATCCATCCTTCATCCATCCGTCTATTCTTTCATCCAACCATCCATCCTTCATCCATTCTTCCATCCATCCTTGCATCCATCCTTCTATCCACCCATCAAACTTCAATAATCAACATTCCATTCATCCATCCACCCTTCTATCCATCATTCCATCCACCCTTCTATCCATCATTCCATCCATCCTTCATCAATCCATCCTTGCATCACCCATCTTACCCATCCTTCCCATCCTCCGTTCATCCATCCTTCCATTTATCCATCCATCCTTCTATTCATGCATCCATCCATCTATCCATCCTCCCATCCTTCATCCATCCATCCCTACTAAATCGATCCATCAATCCTTCATCACTCCATCCATCGTTTATACATCCATCCTTCTATTCATTCCTCCATCCTTCCTTCCATCCCTAATCCATCCATCCTTCTATCCATCATTCCATCCATCTATCCATCATCCATTCCTCCTTCATCCATCCTTCATCCACCCACCCTTGCATCAATCCTTCATCCATCTATCCTTCATCCACCCTTCCATTCATCCATCCATCCTTCTATCCATCATTCCATCCATCCTTCATCAATCCATCCTTGCATCATCCTTCCATCCATCCATCCTGCATCCATCCTTCATCCATCTATCCATCTATCCTTCATCATCCCTCCTTCATCAATTCATCCTTCCATATATCCATCCATCCTTCCTCCTTCCATCAATCCATTCATCTATTCATCCATCCTTCCTCTATCCATCCATCCACCCTATCATTCCATCCATCCATCTATCCGTCATCCATCCCTCCTTTCATCCATAATTCCATTCATGCATCCACCCTTCTATTCATCCATCCACCCTTCTATTCATCCATCCTTCCATCCATCCTTCATTCATCCATCCTTCCATCCATCCTTCATCCATCAATCCATCCATCCATCCTATCATTCCATCCATCCATCTATCCTTCATCCATCCCTCCTTTCATCCATAATTCCATTCATGCATCCACCCTTCTATTCATCCATCCATCCTTTTTTTATCCATTCATCCATCCATCCTTCATCCATCCATCCTTCATCCATCCTTCTATCGACCCGTTGAACTTCAATCATCAATCCTTCCATTCATCCTTCCATCCACCTTTCATCCATCCATCCGTCTATTATTTCATCCAACCATCCATCCTTCATCCATTCTTCCATTCATATATTCATCATTCATCCATCCATCCCCCCTTCCATCCATCCTTCCTCCATCCACCCACCTTTATTCGTCAACCCTTTCTATCCATTTTCCCTTCATCCATCCATCCTTTATCCATCCATCCCTCCTTCATCCACCCATCCTTCTCATCTTTCATCAATCCATCCCTCCTTCAATTACCCATCCTTCCCATCCTCCGTTCATCCATCCTTCCATCTGTCCATCCATCCTTCCATTCTTCCATCCATCCTTCTATTCATTCATCCATCCTTCCTTCGATCCCTAATCATCCTTCCATCCATCCATCTTCACACAGTTTCTTAGCTTCAGTTCTTAGCATCTAAAAAGGTCTCCTTTTAGAATCCTGGATGGCTCCAAATAAAAAATAATATATTTGAAAGTGGAAGTTATCATACTTTACAGTAGTTGCAGTAAAGATTAAAAGGTTAAAGAACACAAAGGTAAACGGGAAAAAAATGTCCTAAAGTGTAATTGTCTACAGACACTTTGTATAACTTTCCCAAAAAGGTAACCTTCTTTAAAACATGGATAACATTGCTTACGGTTAATAGAATCAACTGGTCAAAGGTTGCTCTGACTAACAGTCTTTCCGATGAATCAAATTCAGCTCTTTATAACCTCTCTGTTCATCTGCTTTGTTTCGTAGCCATTTTCTATGATGAGGCACCTTGCTGACACAACAAAGAGCACACCCACACAGGAGACACCCACTGCTGTTGAAGGCAACCAGGCTCCATCGCTTCCATGGAGCGCCCGCTTATGTCTCCCTGTGCTCTGTGAGGATAAAAGGGTGATATGGGTTCATGCAAACGAGGTGGACATGCAGCCAGATGAGGTGGAGGAGCTGAACAAGGCCTTCAGCAGGTCCCCCTATCTAACACCCAAACAGACTGCTGCTCTAGCTCAGCGCTGCTCCTTCCATCCAGACCAGGTGAGGGTTTGGTTTATGGCCCAGAGGCTCCTCTGTGGGATCAGCTGGGATTATGAGGACATCAGAGAGGTCTGTAACAATTTAATATCCAACAATGATGATGCTGAAGAAGATGAGGAGCTCACAGACAGGTTTATTGACAAAGAAGTGAAGAACAAGGATCAGAAGAGCGAAGGAAGAGAGTGTGGAGGAGAGGTGATCTGGAACGGACCAAGAAAGCAGAAAAGGGGAAGGAAAAGAAGTAAAAAACAAGATGATGAGAGGATCACTAATGGAGCCAATATGGAACCAGTTCTCACCAAGAAGAGAAGAGCACAGACCAAACTAGTCTCCAGTGGAACAGGGAGCCAGTCAGACCAACAGGAAGAAGCCATGAATCCTGCTCCAACCTCTGGGACCAGACAGGAGGAAACCCAGGCAGCAGAGTCTCAGAGCAATTTGAAGACAGATGGTCAGCTGCTGCTGCGAAGGAACGCCTTTCTGCAGTCCCAGTATCAAACCGCTGAGCAGTACAGCTCGCTGGCAAAGCTGGTCGGCATGCGCAGAGCAAGTTTGATCAGGTGGTTTGTAAACCTACGATATTACGTTAAAAAGTACCGGCCAAGCTGGATGACAGTGCAGCAACACAAGGAGGTGGTGGCTAACATCAAGAACCAGCAAAACAAAGATTTGCAGTTAAAGATGCAGCAGAGAAGCTGCTGTGCAGCAGTAGTAGCAGCTCATTCTTCTGATTAGCCTGTTCTACTAAAGAGTTCAAAATATATCCTTAAAGCATCTTTAAACTTTGTTTTTTTCTTGTCTTTTGAGGTTTTACATTCAGCTCTTTCTTTTTGTAAAAATATTTTCAAGTGCAACTTATATACCCATGTATCTCATATCCATGAGACGGCTGCACAAATGTTTTTATAAAGGTTCAATAAAAGCACTTTGTTACATTACCCCTTCGATGGTATTTTGTTATTTTTGTACAGAGTAGAGTATTAGGGCCATACTAACACCTTAAATTAATTATGAGAATAAAGACATAAGATTAGGATAATAAAGTTGTCTTTGTACAACACTGATGTCTCAAGCCTAAGAGATGAAAGAAATAGCCTTTGCACTCATTCTGATTTCAGGATGAGGCTTCAGTCATGTGGAGCTGATCACATCATGTCAGATCATAACTTTACTTTCATATTATTGTTTTGGTAATATTATGACTCTGTTTTCAAAATATGACTTTATTCTATCTGTAACCAAAGAAAACTCTGATTTCAAGTAGGCAGGTAGGTAGGATCCAGTTACAAATTTTAATAGCATATGTTATATGATAAACTAATATCTATTTAAAAAGACATTTTCATTTATGCTTTGAATTATTAACTCACAATAGATGTTTCTTTTTTATTAGTTTTTTGGTTTTAAGTCAACAATATGATCTGTGGTTGAAATTCAAAAGCTAGATACAATAAATATCAGGAGAAATTAATGTTGTAAAGAAAATTTAGGACAGGATTAGTCCAGTAAAATTAAAGTGTAATTTTATAGGAAATATTGTTTCCATGGAAACACAGACCGCCCACCTGCATGTGGGCGGTGTTATGACATAGTAACATTCTTTTTTAGAATGTGAGGTCACAGACCCAGCTGTGGAACTCTATAAAGCCACATTGCTGGCACTGTGTCAGATTGAGTCCGCTCAGCGTTCAGATACCTACGTCTTTACCCATAGAAAACTGTTGGCAGCAGATTTCAATCTCTTACTTTCCAGTAAAGTTGAATTTTGTTGTATTTCTTAAATCCTTCCAAGCACAATGGCTGACTGTAGCATGAGCTCAGAGAACAAAGAAACCACCATAACTCCACCATCTAGCATAACTGAAAGGAAGTTCATTGGTGAATATATCTTTGTAAAAACGCTCCACGATAAATCCCGGGCTGAGAACGCTGAGCTTAAGAAAAACGCAGAAGCTATGAGCCTTCGTATGGCTGAGATGCAAGCTGAAATAGAAAACCTCAACCAGCAGCTTCAGACTGGCAGAAGTAATTTTCAGACGGTTTGCAGGGAAAACCAGTTTCTGCATGGATACGCAGAAGGTTTGAGAATAAGAGTTTCTGAGCTCTTATCAGAGAGGGACATGCTCATGAGAAAAGCCAGACGTGAGATTCAAACTAAGGAATCAGCCACCACAAAGAACAAAGAGGCTGAAACACCTAAAATTCAATTAATGGATAAGAAAGAGTTTCAGGAGGAAAAGAGACAAATCCTGGAAAATAAAGCTTTTATAGAGGAGAAACGCACATTAGAAGCTCTGAGAGACGAGCTCAAGATGGAGAAAATGGGGATTGATCAGGCAAAAGTTCAATTAGAAGCAGAGAAAGGAGAGCTGCTTCAAGAAAAAGCACAACTGGCAGCAGAGAAGCAGCAACTAGAGGCTGCAAAGCAACTTTTTGAACAGGAGACTAAAGACCTGAATGAGGAACAGATG
>NW_015151715.1:102104-105894 GCF_000732505.1 Cyprinodon variegatus
TTAGTCATTCGTTGCGTTCGCCTGTCTGCTAAGCTCAAAACAACCGCGCCTGGCTTAAAACACAAACCAGGAGAACAGCTGTGCATATTTACGACAGTGCACTTTTACTTTCGCCCTCTGGGGGGAAAATCAACACCGGTTGCATAGTATACCTTTAACAGTCCAGACCAAGAATGTCCCCAAGTGCTGCAGTCCCAGAGGTGATGCTGGAAGCCGATCCTGGTCAGGAATCCAGAACAGACAGGAACAGACAGAACAGGCAGGATCCAGATCAGGCAGGAACAGAAACAGGGGGCTGGATCCAGATTTTCAGGCATCCACAGGCTCCCAGGAGGGTTCAGAGTCTGACTGGGACCAGAAGCATGACCAGGTGGTCACGCACAGGAGCGGACAGGATCAGGTGCAGACAGGCAGGCTCAGTGGAAGAGGGTAACCAAGACAGCACGAAGAACCGGAACTTGAAACAGGACTTTAAACTGGTCTCCTCCCTTGAGCCAGGCTTACTGGATAAAAACTGAACCTCCCCACAAAATGAGCTAAAACCCAGAGGACTCCGCGGGGGAGGAACAGTGGACGATCAGGAGACAAGACAAACACAAAAACCCTCTTTCCACTGGCTGCTAGGATCCAGGACACAAACCAAGGAACAAAACTAACAGACAGGCTGACAGAAGAACAAGTAATGATCTGGCACTGAATGCTCAGGCTGAACTGAATATAAACCAGAGGAAACAGGTGAGAGGAATAAATTATAATTGAGGCAGGGAGGGAAAAACGATAGGTGAAAGGAATGACTAATTAAGGGAGAGCAATCAGGCCAGATCATGACATATTCATTGGGTTCTTCGCACAATCTTTATTACACAAATCAATCATCCAATCAGTCAAATCAGTAAGACTGAGCCTCCATTTCTAATAGATGGGAATTGGGAGAGTCTTCCGGATAAACAGAGTGGCAAAAAATTGACCCAACCAACTGTTATAGAAAACAGTCTGTCTGTCTTTAGACAGAGACACGCTACTATTGGAGGCCTGGGGTGCAAAGATCAGCTCTGAGGAACCACTGAGATCCTGCTGGTTTTCAGGATCAATCAGGGCCAACAATGATTGTGTAAAGTCAGATGCTTGCATTACCATCTTCTCCCCGTTCTGTCTTATCTCCAGAATTAGTTTATCCTGATGGCTTCCAGGCTCCAAACCTTTCCTCAGATCCACAGCCTTGGTTCACCTGAGAGTACATCTGCAGGAACCTGAAGGTGTCGTTCTCGTTCTGGGCTGCCTCCATGCTGCTCCTGCTGGTTCTGATGGACACCATTCTAGCAGAGACTGAACTTTGCTCAGAGAAATGTCCCTCAGATTAGCCACAGCCTCAATCAGACGCACACTGCAGCGAGCCATCTCTCATTCGCTCTTTTTTCATTCTTACTCTTTAAAAAAACTCAAAAACTCAATCAAAGAATGATTTAGAAAAGATTTGGAGCTTTGTACACTTTCTCTGCGCCATTCTACCACATGTTAAGGCTTTGATCTTAAGCATTTCAAATTGGTTCACAGTTTAAAAAAATAATACATTTTTTCTAAGTCAGTTTAGATTTGCCATCTGGATTAAAGATGAACCTCTTTCTCAGTCTGAAGTATTTTAAACCCTCATATATATTTATTTCANACAGGCCGCTCCATAGCTCCTCTGGGTCCAACGAATGTCGAATGTCAACCAGTCCGCTCTCCAACGACTTACCTGAGCCTTTGTTTCTCTGAGTCTTATATTGTTTTTGTCTTTGCTCTTCGGCAGGAAGCCTTCATGTGTAACTGGATGCCTGGCCTTCTCCCCCTGGAAGGATTAACTGAGCTCACACTGAGCAGGGGAAAACATCCATATGAGCCATTCAAGTCCCTTACGGAAATCCAAGTGACAGCCCTGTCCGCTCTCCAACGGGTTACCTCTTCTCTGGATAAACCCACACTGACGGGATTCAAGGATAAACAAGAACCCCCTCAAACGTGAGTCCCGCTCCAACAGTATTCAAGCTTCAGCCAATTTTCCCACGGTCCCTGAACTGATCACTGTGATCTTCCCTCCAGACTTTCCAGTTCCGGTTCATCTGTTCACTGAGTTCCAGTTCCTACTTTGTGAAACCATCCTTTTCAATAAACCTGTTAAACTTTTTCCCCTGGTCTCTGAGTGTTTTTTTTTTATGTGGGTCGGATCTCTTAAAACAATCATGACACAAACAAAGCCATAAAAAATCCTTACTACATTCCTCAGAGTGGAAACTGACACTTTGAGTTCTCTGAGACGACTTTTTGTATCCTTCCCCTGAATGACTATGTTGAACAATCTTTGTTTTCATTTGAGAGTTTTTTGAGGTTCCCATGATGAATCTTCAGAGGGGATTCAAAAAGGAGAACAACTTTCAACTGGTCACCTTAGATACATTTTCTCATGATTGGATGCACCTGACTATGAAGTTCAAATCTTAATGAAATTACCAAACCAATTTTGTGTTTCAGTAAGTCGGTGAAAAGTAGTTTAGGGTATTCAAATCAATAAAATGATTAGGGTAGCCAAAAACTTTACACCCATGAGTAGAGGTAATGTTAAGCACTGGGGAAGGTATCTGACAGTGTTTATAGGCCCATCACATACCTTTCCCCACATGTTAAGCATGGGGAATGCTATCTGATATGATTTTTAGGCCCATCAGATGCAGCTCCCCCAATGTTAAGAAGGGGGGAATGGTATCTGACAGGGTTATTAAGTCGCTCTCCCCGAAAACAGCCAACTTCATAGAAAGATGTAGATAATGCAGTTAGAGCTGAAACAATCAATGTGAATAATTGATTATTGAAATAATCGTCAACTAATTTAGTAATTGATTAATCCTAAACTGGTGGATAGAGACTCTAAAACATGCCTTTAGCTAACAGAGCAACCCACTTAGAGCAGTACTTATATCAAAATTATAAAAGATATAAAAAAAAATTGCATTTAGGATTGTAAAAACTTTTTCTCCTTTCAATATGCTCTATCCAGAACTACTATAGTGGAAAGTTTTGGTTTCACCTGGTTTGATAAGGTGAACAATCTTCTTTAAGGAACCTTTTGCTCTCCAATTATTAATTGATTAATCAATAAAATAATCAACAGATGAATCGATTTGCTAAATAATCATTAGTTGCAGCACAAAATGCACTTGTGTTGTACATGCAAGATTTATACAGAAATCACAAATCGAGATGTAGTTTTTATACCCATTTACAGATAAGCAATACATTATACATAAAGTACAATATTTTTGTACTTATTATTAATTCTACATTATGTTTATGTAAAATATGCAGTGTGTTAACCAAAACAGCCCCACAACATCCAGAGCCTTAAGGTACTCAAGGCAAATCTCATCCACCCCGGATGCCTTGCCACAGAGGACCTTTTTAACTACCTCAGTGACCACAGCATCAGAGATGGGAGAACCCGACCCGGAGCCCCCAGGCTCTGCTTCCTTAATGGAAGACGTGTTAGTGGGATTAAGGGGGTCTTTGAAGTACTCTGCCCACTGACATACAAAGTCCCAAGACGAGGTCAGCAGCAGACCACCCCAACTATAAATAGTGTTGGTACTGCACTGCTTCCCCCTCCTGAGATGCCGGATTGTGGACCAGAATCGCTTCGGAGCCATACGGAAGTCTTTCTCCACGCCTGAGTTTTGACCAGCTGAGCCACCTGCCGCTTAGACTACCGGTACTCATCAGCAGCTTCTGGAGTCCCGCAGGTCAATAAAGCACGACA
>NW_015151715.1:106509-127493 GCF_000732505.1 Cyprinodon variegatus
AAAGTCAGAATTCTGAGAAAAAGTCAGAATTCTGAATTTAATCTCAGAATTCTGACCTTTTTCTCTGAATTCTGACTTTTTCTCAGAATTCTGACTTCAATTTCAAAAATTTGGATCTTAATGTAGATGGGCACCATGAAGGAAGAGATGTGGGAGCACTCAGCTTTACTGACAAAGATGTGAGTTGTTTGGGAGGGCCAGTGATACATTGGTAGAAAATGACGGAATTAGGCGTCTTTTTAAATGTCCAAGGGTTCCCTGGTGATGCTTTTTCATTAATGGAAGAGCAGAAGGTGATTAAAACAGCCAAGCTAGTTTAGCCTTTAAAACAGACATGGCTATGGCTTGATGCTAACATGTTTGGTAGCTGTCAGAATTCTGTCAGAATTTTAAGAAAAAAGTCAGAATTTTGAGGAAAAAGTCAGAATTCTGAGACAAAGTCAGAATTCTGAGATTAAAAGCCAGAATTCTGAGATTAAAGTCAGAATTGTGAGAAAAAAGTCAGAATTGTGAGAACAAAAAGTTATAATTTTGAGATTAAAGTCAGAATTCTGACTTTTTTCCCATATTAAACTTAAATAACATTTAAAAATCAGTTAACCTTTTTTAAATTTTTTTCAGTGGCCATAAATTTATTTTTTTATTTCCATAAAAATATGACAACGCAAAAGAGGGTGAAAGTTTACTCAGTCTAAACTTAGTTTTTAGAAAATCCAACTCTACAGAGTTCATAATTTGAACAACGTTGTTAATTAATATTTATTTTAGGTGTGGCATTGATGTTTGAGATCATCTTGATTAAAAAAAAAATTAAGATTTTTTTTCATCACGATCACTCGGTCATTGTATGAATTTCTCTGCTGCTCCTGAGAAAGGATTATTAGACTAGTTCATTTTAACGGATGTGGAAAGATTACGAGCCAGCAGGAGTAACACATTCACACTTCATCGTGACTCCGTTAAAGACAGGAACTCCAAACTACAACAAATAAGGTGAGATATAAAATCTATCTTTCTATTAGCGAAGCTTTAAAAAAACAAGAAAACCCCTAAAAGTCGTTAATTACTGGTGCTAATGACACCGCTACTAGCTAAAAGCTATGTTAAAGTAGGTGAATCTAAGAAGCTAACAGGACGTCAGTTATCAATAATTAAGAATATCCTGTTTGTTCATGTTATTATTTTTCCTTTAAACTATGCTTAAAACTAAATTAAAGGTTTAATGTCGTAAACAAAGTGTTAACGTCGTAAACATATTCCCATATTTTCGACCTTTATTACTTTTGAGACAATTTTATATTTTTAGATTATGTATAACTTTAGTGAAAGTAAGTAACTTAAAACATTTTATCTTTACTATCAATAAACGGAAAAAGATTTAACATCTCATATATATAAAATCTATATAATCAATGTGTGTGTTCCTTAATCTCCCCTGGATAAATTGGCTCCATTCATCAGTCCAACTACCTAAAGTTTAACGGTCATAATCTGTAAATTTCCATGAGGCTTGTCTGTCAGTTTTAAGGTACCTCTTATTTTATTTTTATAGGTCTAAAGTAAGGCAATGCAAATTTAACTGTATAGCACAGTTCAGCAACATCATAGTTTAAGCTGAGGTACATAAGAAAATAATATTGCTTACATTGCTTTGGTCTCGAGGTAATACAAAAGTGAATAATAATCGGACTGCAAACTTTAGAAAGCACAGTCAAGGCCACTGATAACGAATGTTTTTAATCTAAACATAAAGCATCTGAGGGATTCAGTGCTCTTACAATTTACTGGAAGCTTGTTTACCAGAATAAACCTAACAACATTAAGTCATATCTTCATCTTAAATGTTGTCTTTTCAGTAGCTGTTCATAAGAGCTCTTTTTTTATGGTTTTCAATTACTTTATTTAGTCACTGAAATAAATATGTATCAATAATGATTTATTTAAGTGAATATGACTTTACATTCACCCATTAGCCTTTTAGCTGTCAATCCAGCCATCTTCATTACACACATATCACATGAAAACAAAAATGTTTTAAATTATAATATCTGACATCACTTTCTGTCCTCCTATGGTAAAAATAAGTCCTCAAAAACCAATTGATTATTATGGAATAAGGTTTTATACAACAAACATCAACCCTGATAGTGTTTTTATAGACCTGTTTGAACCTAAATAAAATTCCAGCACCCTAAACAGAAACAGCACCATCTGCTGGCAAACACCAGAAAGTAGGATGATAATAGAGCTACTAAATAGAGCCCAACATTTCTGCAATACCTCGCAGTAAAGCAACAGCTCAGCATGGCCAAAGACCAAACTATATTAATAACATAAATAGACTTAGACTAACTTTGTTTTGTCATTTTGTATACATGGTGCATACAAAACTACATTTATTTTATAGAGGTAGTGCATGAGCTCTATAAACGCAGCAGCTTATCAGTGAAAAAGGAACTTTTCCATTCATAAAGTGCAGCAGTGATTAAATGTGCACAGTGTGGGAGAGACACTGCACATTCACATTGATGTGAAAGGTTCAGACCAGAGCAAAAATAAATAGACATGTAGGCAAAATGCACTAAAAAACCTTTGTGTTGAGCTATATTTTGAAGATTCACCTTGCAGTGCAAGTGAATTCATCTACAGCAACCCTAAGTTCTAGTGAATCCTCCTCAGAGCCTCCAATTAGAAATACAAGAGGAAAGAAGATTAAAGATACAGTGTGTAATTATCAGCGACATGATGCTACTCTTTCCAACAACACTGAGGCGGTCATGTTACAAAAATGGCTTCTGCGGCGTCCGCATCACCTGTTATGTTCACTGTGTGTTACATCATCTGTGGGTATTGCATTGTATTTCTTCTGAAACTGTCTATTGTTTTTATGATTTTTGTGTGTCTTTTGTCCTTGTTACATGTATGTTTCATTTATGGTCTGTATTCTTGTACATATTATTACATGTACCTTATGTTTTTCCTTGTATCTGCTGCCCCTATCTTACGAGACTATGGAAGGAAACTAGCCTTGAGCCAAATCCAAGTGTATTTACAGATCCTGCTGTTCTTTAATACATGCTGTTCCTTTCAAATAAATAAAATAAAATAACGTTATCAAGTGATGGCATGGTTCGTTAGATTAGAGCATCAAATCCATAGATCATTCAATACTGTTGTCTCAGGTACATTCACATTGTATTATTAAAGGTATTGTGGAGGATTTTCGTTTATTTTTTTAAAAAGACCTGTCCTCCACATGTGCGAGAACAGGCACGAGCCCATTTCTCCATATGCACGCTCTGTTTAAAACTTGCTTACTGTGCCCGAATTTCCGCACTAACCCCTATATCCCTCAATCACTATATAGAGAGAGCACTATATAGTGGACTTTATAGAGAACTCAGTTAACTGACCGTTCAGACACTACTTTTTGCTCCCTGTTGGTTACATAACTTCTCCTGCACTGCGCGGTGCCTGCCCCATCTTTGTCATCAGTCACGCTGTCGGGTAGCGACAGCCTACGGCGACAGTGGGCCCATATTATTAACAATAGGACTGTCATAAGACACTTTTTCTCTTATGACCCTTGGCCATTTTCAAAGAACCACGGTGAGAAAGATGACAGTCATTTGCAATGGCTGTCTGAATCCGTAGCTCACCACAGATATACGCCCGAAAGTGCGCATGCACAGAAAAAAATAGCTAATGGGACGAGCACGGAGGACGGCCTTATGTAAACATATCACCAGAATGATTGACAATTAGGAGGACCACTTATTGAGAGGATCCACCCGTAAATAAAAGATCATCCTTTATACCTTTAAGTATAAAAATTAGGAGATGAGAAAGTGCCATGAATTGATCGCAGCTTTAGTAAGGAGGCAGCGGAGATCAATTTTCAATCAAAATTGAAGATAGAGGAAATTTAGGTTTGTGAATGGCTTTTAAAACAGCCGTTTTAATTTAGCCTTAGAGAGCATGGCTGAAACCTACACCCAGCACTGAGACGGACCAGCTAAAGCCTTCTCTCATCCCACTCCACCACTCGCTCTGGCCGCAGGCTCCTCTGATCCTCAATAACCCTCCGTCCATCTCTAACAGTTTGCCTCTAAAGCAATGTTTTCCTAACCTGACAACAGCCAGATGCATGTCTCGCTCCGCCCAGCTCCACTCACGTATGTGAGCGGAGCTAGGCGGAGTGAGACATGCATCTGGCTGTTGTCAGGTTAATGTTTTCCGGGCAAAGACCCCCAAACTAATGGTGAGATGGAGCAGGGACCCCTAATTATATATACTGCATGAAATTGTGTTACATTAAACTGGTCCTATAGTCACTGTATTACAGATGGAGTCATATAATGAAAGTAATTTCTCCCTGGGATTATTAAAGTATTTCTGATTCCTGGTTGATGGCACAGGTGTTGTGAATGAAACGGTGCCCAGCTTGAAAGATCTCCTCTGTGTCGCTGAATGTGTGCATTGATGACTGAAAGACATCTTCTACCTAAATCCAGTTTAGTGCGTCAGTAGGTTCAAACAGCTCCTGTATCGGTCAGGAGACCTTCTTAAAACGAAATGCGCACCGACACATGGTTTTATGCTGCTAGAGCTCGTATATGCGACCGCCGCATCGGTGTTGCTGGACCCATCACTACCACTAACCTTTTTCAATACCTAAAAGAGTCACATGCAGCCGAATATGAAAAATGCCAGTCTCTCCGGGAAGAACAAACTTGCAAAAACTAACAAGCCTCAGCTAAAAAACGGCTAAAAGGCAGATTAGACTTCTGCAACCGCAAACATCAAATGTCATTTTGGTCTGGTCGCGAACCAGTTTTTCTAGTATACGTGCCCTAGCACTTTGGCAGTTTCCTGCCAAAGTGCTAGGGGGAGCCTATTTGAGAACTGGCGAGAACTTTGACGGATTGTACTTCCTAACCTTCTCGATTAACCTTTTGTCGTAGTTGTCCATCGTAGTTGTTCCTCGGTTTTTAATAATGGTGCACCCTGGCACCAAATCGAGAAGAACGACCACACAGATAGCCAGAAAGGCATACCAAGGACCAATCACTTTTTGTCTGCGCACTTCCGCTTGAGGTCTGCGTGGGTTTGCGACCATCCGACACTTAGTCAGGATTTTTTTGAGGTGCACGACGATGGTGCAGAACCTCTGCTTGGGGGGTGTGGTCGCACACAAGGACAGATTTGACGGTAGCAGAGGCTATGTGTCAGAAGCATAAATTGGCCTTAACTGTTGCCGAATCTTTTGTGCAAAGCAACCCATATGACTGGAAAGGAGCAGGGTCGCTTTACGCATAGCCAAAGAAATGGTGCCCCAATGCACTTACTGTTTTACTTAATAATTCCAATAATGCAATTAATAATTACAAAAAAAATTGTAAATCGAATTACAAATAAAGAAAAACAGATTTTTTTTATGTAGGCCATATCGCCCAGCCCTAACTCAAGGCATAAAACCCTGAATTGAATCTTTTGATTACTCTTCTGGATTTTAGCAGCTTTGACTGAAACCAGGGAGCTGCTAACTTGCTTAGCCCCAGTACTTTGTTGTTTAACCACTGTGCAAATACACTACTGTTTTTATAGTACATACACACAAAGGGCTTTATTTATTAACAAATTAAGCAAAGGCAGACAGGGGGGATTTTTACCACTTGCCCTTTGGGCAAGTGACTTTCACATTTTATTTGCCCAGAAACAATTTTTTACAGCCCAGTATAATGTTTGATAAATACAGTTCCTAATATTCATTTTTGTATATATATCAATGAAACATGTTTGGGTTTTTTTATGTTTCTTATAATTCAGTATTTTTTAAGTTTACAGGTTCCTGGTGTGTATATGCATGCGTCAGATAATGAACTCAAGCTCACATTACCGTGTTAACATGCTTTTCAATCCTTCCTGCAGATAAACTAAACTTTGCTTTAAACTGTTGTGTGCTTGGAAAAATATAAATTGTAATATTAAAAATCTAAAAACATATTGACAGGTTAAAAACTTAAGATAAATCACAAGACAGAAGTCAATGTCACAAATGACTTTAATTTTAGAGTGACGGTATGTTTATACAAGATAATACTATTAATATAATGTGACTTTTCTAGAGAATCATTATACATAGTTATTTTATACAGGGTTTCCACAGTCTTAGATAATTTCAGATTTCCCTGACTTTTAACTGACTATGGATTAGTTTTCCCTGACAACATAAATGCAGCAACAAGACAATAACATAACAGGTCACCAATTTAACTTGTTTAGCTCTATAACATTTAAATGCACCTCTCCAATTTCTAAGAGAAAAAAAAGTTTGTGAACATTTTTTAATGTATGACCTGAATCACTACAAAAGACTGCCTTAAGATAGCCATATTTACACTGTGCGCATGGCATACAATTATGCCAATTTTCCTAATCCCTGACCGATAATTTTTAATCTAGGGTTATCTGGATAGTGGGTGAAATGGGTGGAGGGTAAAATAGGTGGTAGGTGTGTTACTGTACTTACATTTTTTGTTTGCCTTGTTGTTATTTTTTATACTTCCAAGTCGAAAAAAATGTGTCTGATTCACGCCAATTCCCGGACAAAAATCACGCCATCTGGCAGAAAATCTCGCTCCTTTTTCAAATCATGCGAGAATGTGTACAAAACAACAAAAATGGCGCCGGCAATGCTTCTGGTCGTTTTCATCGAATGTCGGTGATTTTAAAGTAATTTTGAGTGATAAATATTTTTTTTTTGCGATCATTGCACTTGCCGGGGGGCAAATGCAATGAAATTTGTACTCTCCCGACAATAAAAACTACTTGCCCCGGGCGATCGGGCAATGGTTAACATCGAGCCCTGGCAGAGTGCAACACCTGAAAATAACAAATAATACGCCTGCAGCAGTCATTTTTTTAGAAAATAAATTTGCACCCAGTTACTGGCGTATATATTTTTTAAATGTCATATAACGTTGGTTAATCCAGACATTGACTATTTTGGCTAATAAACCATACACATGTATGTCTAATAGTGCTCTCTACGTGTCTTTGACATTTTGTTGATGGTTTACATATGATGCAGTTCTGCCTTTGTGTTTTAAACAGTCAATTTGATGCCAGAAACAAAGGCCAGTGAATTCAAATGTGCCCTCACCCCTCCCGCAGACACTCTGCTGCACCTCTCTCAAATTGTTGGTGACCGCAGACAGGAGGCCTCTGATTTGTCAAATCTACATCCGCTCTACACTATGCGCATTTCCTGTTTGGTACCTTACTGGCTTGTGTTATTTGTATGACCGCCATTGCGAAAAACGACTCGAGAAGTTGGACCAGCTAGAAGGGTGAGGTGCGCGAGAACGCTGGGACCATTTTTCCACCTGGATCTCCTCACGTTTTCGCCCTCATGTCCCGCCGTTGTCACACAATCTTTCCCCCACTTCCCAACAGCCTCGGCCGTATCTAGACCCACAGCTAGTTCCATATTGTCCCTCTTGCATTGTGGCGTGGAATAACTTGGCGCAGATGGGAATTTATATAAAAGTGTCTGCGACAAGCTCACTGCCACACACTGCTGGAGGGAGTATAACCAGCCCTTTATGTCTGTAGGTGTACATCATCCAGTTTTAAATCAGTATACTAATGGCTCTACAATTATTTCCTTATTATTTAACAGTCTGTCCAATGAAGAGAGAGATTTAGATAATTAGACTAAATCAAATTCAGCTCATATTCTGACTCTTTATAACCTCTCTGTTCATCTGCTTTGTTTCGTAGCCATTTTCTATGATGAGGCACCTTGCTGACACAACAAAGAGCACACCCAAACAGGAGACACCCACTGCTGTTGAAGGCAACCAGGCTCCATCGCTTCCATGGAGCGCCCGCTTATGTCTCCCTGTGCTCTGTGAGGATAAAAGGGTGATATGGGTTCATGCAAACGAGGTGGACATGCAGCCAGATGAGGTGGAGGAGCTGAACAAGGCCTTCAGCAGGTCCCCCTATCTAACACCCAAACAGACTGCTGCTCTAGCTCAGCGCTGCTCCCTCCATCCAGACCAGGTGAGGGTTTGGTTTATGGCCCAGAGGCTCCTCTGTGGGATCAGCTGGGATTATGAGGACATCAGAGAGGTCTGTAACAATTTAATATCCAACAATGATGATGCTGAAGAAGATCAGGAGCTCACAGACAGGTTTATTGACAAAGAAGTGAAGAACAAGGATCAGAAGAGCGAAGGAAGAGAGTGTGGAGGAGAGGTAAACCGGAACGGACCAAGAAAGCAGAAAAGGGGAAGGAAAAGAAGTAAAAAACAAGATGATGAGAGGATCACTAATGGAGCCAAGATGGAACCAGTTCTCACCAAGAAGAGAAGAGCACAGACCAAACTAGTCTCCAGTGGAACAGGGAGCCAGTCAGACCAACAGGAAGAAACCATGAATCCTGCTCCAACCTCTGGGACCAGACAGGAGGAGACCCAGGCAGCAGAGTCTCAGAGCAATTTGAAGACAGATGGTCAGCTGCTGCTGCTAAGGAACGCCTTCCTGCAGTGCCAGTATCCAACCGCTGAGCAGTACAGCTTGCTGACAAAGCTGGTCGGCATACAGAGACAAATATTGGTCAAGTGGTTTGTGGACGCACGATATTATGTTAAAAAGTACCGGCCAAGCTGGATGACAGTGAATCAACACAAGGAGGTGTCGGCTAACATCAAGA
Organism: Cyprinodon variegatus; assembly: GCF_000732505.1. Taxonomy (NCBI): domain Eukaryota; kingdom Metazoa; phylum Chordata; class Actinopteri; order Cyprinodontiformes; family Cyprinodontidae; genus Cyprinodon; species Cyprinodon variegatus. The sequence goes on from NW_015151715.1 coordinate 115,232, forward strand.
ACCAGCAAAACAAAACATTTTAAAGAAACAGAACAGAGAAGCTGCTCAGGGAGTTGAGAGAGAAGCAGAGTAGCAACTGATCGCTCTCCACGCAGACTTGTTACAATAGTTTATAAGAAGATTGGTAAAAATTTGTGAGATTTTTTTCTGACGAGTTTTAGAAAAAGGATTTTCATTGTTTTGTTCTTTCCTTTCAAATGTTACACTTCACTGTTTGATCGTGTTAAAGGTCCTCATTTGCAGTTTGAATGCAGCTTTACATCAGTCAGCCTTTTACTGCTGTAGAAATGTTTTTATAACAGCTCAATAAAAGCACTTTGGAAACTCATTCCCATGATGTTGATTCGTTATTTCTAAATATCTGGACATAGCATTTAGATACACTGGCCAGAAATACTTAATTATGTATCAGTCCTTCATCTAAAAAGTGTTTTAAGGGAGTTCAGATAACATCATAGATAAAGAAATGCTGGAATAATATATATATATATATATATATATATATATATATATATATTCAGTTGATAACTGACCAATCCCAATTCTCATTTTAAGTGTATGCCTACCCTGTGTCCAGAATTACTGAAACAATTGAATTAATTGTAGGTTTAATAAATAATGAACATATTGTATACATGATTATGAATTTATATTAAAATTGTTCCATTTTTCTTTGTTATAATTTATTACAATTTTTATTCAAAGAATCCCAATATAAATATTTATATCACAGATTATTCGCTCATTGAGATCGTAGTATTTTTCACCCTGCAGAAGAAAAGGCTTCACAGAAAATATACAAACAAAAAAACAGGAAGGTTTAAGGATACTACATAAAATATGTTGCTTAAAACACAGCAGCAAAAAAAAAATAAATCAAATTTTAACAGACACTTGTTTTCATATTCAGCTTACCTAATACCGTCAAAGTAGTTATTGCTAAACAGTCCACTGCTCAGGTTCACATTTCATTGTGATACTATGATCACAATGATTATAAGCTGTCATAAACAAAATCTTAACATATTGTTAATCACCAACTACCATAAAATTGGAATAACAACTCCCACATCAAAAATACAAATATACACAGCTAGAAACTACTATTCAGTCCGTGGTTGTATTAAGGAGAAAGGAGACTTATATTTGTAATACTATTGCCAATTTAAGGCCTAATTGTAAGAGTAAAGTCACAATATGTCAAATAGGCAACATTTCATGTTGAGGCAACAACACAGGCCAGAGATTTAATGCCAGCTGGCTGTGTACTCGGCCCTCTGCGGCTGCCAGAGCTCAGCGCCTTCGATGACGCGTCGGATCATAGATGCAGCGGTGATAAGCAGGTGCCCCGCACCCTGAAGGAGGGCGGAGGCGACACGCAGCACTTCCCTAATAAAAAAAAAAAACATCATAAAATTATCTGATTTAGATAGTGCACTCCTGTATGAAGACATAAGATTTATACAAGCTCCAAGAAACCCATCCAGGGAGGTAGCATTTTAGAAAACAATTTGAGGATGAGCTAGAATGAGTAAAAACGTCCAGTTTTCAGTTTTAACATTAGAATTTTTCTTTTAACCATTTGAAACCACTCTGACTTGAACAAGCTAACTTATCAGCTAAAAAAACTAGCAACACAGACACCAAAAAATGTTTTTTTCATAAGGTGTTATGATAAATAATTGAATTTTAAGCTGAAAATCTTGAGCTTCTCCTAAATAAATAACCCAGATCCACTTACCGGAGGACTTTCTTTGGCCCCAGACACTGAAAGTCGGCGCTCACCGAGTACAGACCTTGGTATGTGGCCTTCACACTAAGGGAGCCAAACACATCCTTGGGGCTTATTTTGTAAAGGTCAAAGGTGACTCGCGCTATGTCTTTACCAGTACGAGGCTTGTCGTGGTTTTTAAGCACAACTGAACCCTTTAGAGATAGAAAGGATGAATCAAACCCAGAGAGAAGGTGCAGGTAGAGGAAACGTTAAAAGACTCCAGAATGGCGTCCAACTCACCGCCTGAGGTTTCCATGTCTGTCCGGGCTCTAGGGCCATGAGCGTGGTGTTGTCCGGCAAGGTCATGAGGAACTCGTCAGAGTCCACCTCAGTACCATCATCCTCACACACCAGGTACACAGAGGCTGCAGAAATGGTCAGCAGCAAAGCCTGGCATACCTAATAGAGGATACTATGTTCTAGGTTAGGAAGAATTTAAATTAGGGTTTAAGTTAGGGCTTCGGCTGTTCAGAGGATAACCTGCAGATAATAGCTGCATCTGACTCAAGTCATGCAGTATTGCATTCAAACCCACACTCTCAAATATCAACATTTAATAAATATAACTGAAAAAATTCCCATTTACTCCTTAAGGGATCTTGTAGGTACCATATTGTGTCAAGGTCAGGGATCTTGTGGTTTGATAAAACAACGTTGTGTTTGAAATAAATAGGTCCGGGACCTATAAAGTCAACAGGGTTGACAGAAGTTGGTAAAGACGTCATTGCTGGAGTCTGCATTTTTTTATTTTTCTTTATTTTATTTATATATTTTCATATTTTTTCCTACTTGCTTTGATTCTGTTTAATTTTCCTATATTTTAATCTTGTAAAACACTTTGCATTGTCTTTGTACTGAATGGTGCTATACAAATAAATTTGCCTTGTCTTTTTATAATTTCAACACAAAACCTATTAGATAAACATTACCTGATTCATACTCATAATTTAACTATAGTTTATTTAATTAAAATGCATAACTGTCAGGTTTATGGATTTAGAATTAATAAAGTATACTTATGCAGAATTAATACTGAGTTTATAAAGAGTACATTATGATTTTTGCTTGAATTGTGTAATAATAATGTTAGCTGTGCAACTCAAACAATAAACTTTATGTATTTGAAAATGTATTTGAAATCTGATTTTATATTTTAAATAAATAAGAAATTAATAAATAATCTTATACATATGAATCTCCAACATGTAGAGTTTATTGAATTGGATTGTGCTGAAATTATGTTAAAAAAAAGTTAATGATTATTTGTTATGTGAGGAATCTATATAAATCTTAAAATGTGAACTAAATATTTTTGTGAGAGCACTAAAATATTTCAAAAGATTTAACATGTTTAGAAGTTGCTCTCAGTTTTCATGTCCTTACAGCTGATTTTTTTTTTTTTTTTCACTCAGCAATCTAAAATTTAGTGAGATATGGCTCAACAACCATTGGGACCAAACTGGAAAATAATAAGCTGGTAACTAGGAAAGATAGAAAAATGGACCTTAAAGACAAAACACTAACCGCTGTAATAGTTAGATAATATTGTGATGTGTTTAATTAACCTCCCAATTAATAAAACTGAAGGTATATAATATAAATATAAAACTGGAATGTTTTCTTTAACAGGGTTTCATCTTTGGCAATTATGCACTATTTACCTTTGAAATCTGTGTGAAAGCTTAAAGTGCCTAAAATTAATTATTATTATTACAGAGTGATCCTTTTTTCATCTTTGATTTTAGGATGTCTTCAATTTTCTTAATGCATCAGATGCTTAAACCAAAGCTTGATCAGTTGATAAAACATGTAAACAAGCATCATTTCCCACCGGCCCCCTCTCAGCTGTAATATACAGTTAACGTCTACAAATCTGACATGTTGGCTGAGCGTAAATTTTTATCTTTCCACATCTATGTTGTGTTAAATATTTTCTTCTCTTAATTTCTGTCATTATTATGATATTGCTGTTGTTCTGACCCTCTCTTTCAGCTCCTTCAGGGTCCCTGCTGTGATCCCTTTCCTGGTCTCCCTTCTGTTACAGCAGATTCTGAAAGGTCGCTGAGGTGGGGACCAGACCCGCTTGGTCACAGATCTGAAATAAATCAACCAGAAAAGCAAAGTAAACGTGTTTTTTTTTTTTCCTTAGGTTCTGAATTTTGATTTTATCTATGATTAAAAAAACAGACTGCCACTCCTTAAAAGCAGCCACAGTAAATCCGAACCTTCAGCCTAACATTATTGATTTGGCAATTATCAATGAGAAAAAAGTAAAAAGAAGCTGTCAACTTACTTGAGAAGTGAAGATGTTGTTTCCATTCTTCTCTCTTTGCTCTTTTCTCAGCTTTTTGCTGTGCTCTTCAGCTGTTATGGTATGATAAATGCCTGTGCTCCTCTCTGTGTTTGACCCAGGAGCTGGACTTTGCCTCCAACCTGTTGATAATGCAGAAACAGAACAGAGAAAGGCAAAGTTCACTCTGGCTATGACTAAATCAAGTAAAATTAAATACTTCTAATGACCAATAACAAAGTGTAAAGCTGATCATACTTGACAGTTTAGATTTAAATGAACATTTTATGGAACAATCCTTAGCATGTCGGTAAGCAGACGTTAGTTTTAGGCCTGTTTTCAATGTAACACTGTGTTTATTTAGGTAATTATTGGTTTTTGTTTTCAGTTCAGAAGGATGTTTATTATTAGTCCCAATATATATATATTTTTTTCTTAAGCAGGGTTAAAAAAATATTTTACCAAGGAGAATATTAACAGTTCGGAAAAACAGAGCCATAGACGTCTCCAGAAAAGCTGCATGGACAAGATATAACCTCACAATCCAATAGAAGTGGGGAACTTTTGTGACGCAGAGTGGATCATTATTATATTTAAGATAAGTTCAGCTAACTGACCGCTGCTAAAGAAAAAAAAAAAACATGTTTTAGTAAAGTTTTTTAGTAAAATTGTGTTTATACTTATGCAACCAGGTGATTAAATTGCTTATTTTTCATGTTTTTTGTTTAGTTACATTGTATGAAATAAAAAGAGAAAAGGGTTTTGTACTAACTTTCCATAATAACAAAATAAAGGAGATCCATTTTATTTGAAGTTTGTTTTAGAAGCTATTTAGCAGCAGTCTGTGTTCTGGCCTTATAGAGCTTTAAACAAAATTTATAGCCATTTTTAAAGTTTGTTAATTATTCCCCCATTTGCATATATTATGACATATTGCTGACTGCTAATCAGAATATTACATAAATGTATATTAGTGTATATTTTAAACTTTCACTTCTGAAATATTATATTAACTGTTTCTATACAACAAAGAAAGGTATAAATGTATTATGTCAAATATTTTCTCGTTATATTTGTTTAATATCTTAATGGACTGTTTTGCTTTTTTTTTGGCTGGAATATAGAAAATTGCAGAACAGAAATATCGCTTACATCAAGAAATGTTTTTAAAGACTATTGATGTCAGCTTTTTTGTTTGCTTTTTAGTGCGTGTGTCCACTTGGAAATGTCTCTCCAGCTGGCGGGCAACTTTCTACGTCATATCCTGAAATCTCTTTTGGGTATGCTCGATTATTTGAACGATACACCCACCCGAGCGGAGTGTGACCAATGTTTCATATAGAGACTCGGTAAGCACCACTCGGCATGTCAAATGTGATAATCCAAGCTTCTCTTGGTAATTCAATGAAGGCGGGATGGCAGAGAAGCGGAACTTTCGATAGAAGTTTGTTTAGTTCGGTTTGTAACCAAGAAGCAGCGAATAACGTTGCTGTTATTGTACCGTTTGTGCTTTAAAGCGCTACACGAGACCGGAAAGGTTTTACATGTGTTCACTCATTTTACCAGCATACGTGGTTAACTCTGCCTCTGTTCGGTGCTAAGCTAACTTTTATTAACGTCAGTTAAACGGAGTATTTGCAATGGCTGAGAAAAAAAGCAAAGAAAACGGTAAGTAGTTAACTACAAATTACGATTTTAACCGCTATTGGGTAACAAACATTGTTAGCAAGCAAAATGTACTCTTTTGGCAGCTCGAAATGACTTGACGTTTTTTAAAGAAAAATGTACAAAATTACAAAGTCATGGGCGTCCAACTTAGGAATGCTTTCCACGTATTTGAACCTAAAATAACAGCTTTAATTGCGGGAAAACTATACAGATGTCCCTATGGTGAAACATAGTGTAGGCAGCATCATGCTGTTGGAGTGCAAAGTTAGTGAAAGCCCTGCTTTAGCTGGGTCAAATACTAAATGGATGCCAAATTTGGGAGATTTTCATTTGAAACCAATATTTAAGACCATTCTACATTAGAATTGTATGCTTAGGTGTGTTGATCTGTCAAATAAAATAAAATTAAACACAAAAAAGGGATATCTCAACTGCTATGTGCTGTTCATTAGAAGTGCATTCACAGAGACATGATGCAATTCAAATGCTAGATTTTCTAGTATATCTACAGTGGAGGAAAATAAGTATTATTTATATATAAATAATATAAGTATATAATATAAGTATTTGAACACCTTGCTATTTAAAGTTCTCCTACTTAGAAATCGTGGAGGGATCTTAAATTGTCATCGTAGGTGCATGTCCACTGTGAGACATAATCTAATCTAAACAAAAATCCAGAAATCACAATGTATGATTTATTAACTAATTATTTGAATGATAAAGCTGCAAATAAGCATTTAAACACCTGTCTATCAGCTAGAATTCTGACCCTCAAAGGCCTGTATCCTAAATTAGAAGCACCTGTTTGAGGTCGTTAGCTGCATAAAGACACCTGTCCACCCCAAAGAATCAGTAAGAATCCAACGACTAACATGGCCAAAACCTAAGAGCTGTCCAAAGACACTAGAGACAAAATAGTTCACCTCCACAAGGCTGGAAAGGGCTATGGGGAAATTGCCATGCAGCTTGGTGAAAAAAAGTTCACTGTTGGAGAAATCATTCGAACTCTGAAGAACCTAAACATGACTGTCAATCTTTCTCAAACTTAGGCTCCATGCAAGATCTCACCTCATGAGGTCTCAATGATTCTAAGAAAGGTGAGAAATCAGCCCAGGAGGAGCTGGTCAATGACCTGAAAAGAGCTGGGACCACCGTTTCCAAGGTTACTGTTGATAATACACTAGATCCAGAGGAGTCATGGGAGAAAGTCATGTGGTCAGATGAAAAATAGAATGTTTTGGTCATAATTCCACTAACTGTGTTTGAAGGAAGAAGAGTGATGAGTACCATCCCAAGAACACCATCCCTACTGTGAAGCATGGGGGTGGTAGCATCATGCTTTGGGGGTGTTTTTCTGCACATGGGACAGGGCGACTGCACTGTATTAAGGAGAGGGGATGATCTGGGCCATGTATTGCCAGATATTGGGGGACAACCTCCTTCCCTCAGTTAGAGCAATGAAGATGGGTCGAAGCCGGGTCTTCCAACATGACAATGAAGGCTGATTTATACTTCGAAATTAGGTCGTCTGCGTAGGTGTCGCAGTGAGCAAAAAAAAAAGGCCCCGCCGCCTCAGCAGACACTCTTCTGCACCTCTCCAAAATTTTAGGTGGCCGTGGACAGGAGGCCGGCTTTTTTTGTTTTTATGACCGCAGTTGCGGAAAACAACGCGTGAAGTTGAGAAGAGCGAGGTGTGCGAGAAAGCTGGGACCCTTTTTCCACCTGGATCCCCGCTCTTTTTCGCCCTCATGTCTCTCCGTTGTCAGACAAACTTGCCCCCACCTCCTCACTGCCTCGGCCGTATCTAGACCCACAGCGTATAGCACAAACCACGCTTCAAAATTGAGCATAAATCAAAAATGTCTGCGTCAACCTCACTGCGACACACTGCTGCAGGGAGTACAAACAGCCATTCACCCAAAGCAAACAGCCAGGATAACCAAGGAGTGGCTCTGTAAGAAGCATATCAAGGTTCTGGCATCGCCTAGCCAGTCGCCAGACCTAAACCCAATAGAGAATCTTTGGAGGGAGCTAAAACTCTGTTTCTCAGCAACAGCCGAGAAACCTGACAGATCTAGAGAAGATCTGTGTGGAGGAGTGGGCCAAAATCCCTCCTGTAGTGTGTGCAAACCTGGTGAACTACGGGAAACATTTCACCTCTAGAATTGAAACCAATCAGAATCAAAGGCTACTGTACCAAATATTTAATTTCCTCAGGTGTTCAAATACTTATTTGTAGATGTATCATACATAGAAAATGCTAAAAGAAAATTATATATTGTGATTTCTGTTTTTTTTTTTTTCCTTTGTAGAGTATGTCTCCCAGTGGACATGCACATACAATAACAATTTCAGACACCTCCATGATTTCTCAGTGGGAGAACTTGTTAAATAGCAGGGAGTTTGAATACTTATTTTCCCCACTGTGTATTTATCAGTATGTTGAGAAATATAATGAAATTATTCCAAAATAAAATGTGTTTTTTTTTGTTTCCTAAGGAACAAAACTCCTTCTTTACACCAGACTGATGTTGCCTTATCCTCACTATGCTTCCAACAGCTGCCTTCTTTAGTCAAATTAATTTTCCAAAATTTTTTTCCCTCTCTAGATGCCAGCCTTCCTTTTGCTGCTCTCCAGCTCCTGGCCCCTCCTGTCCGCCTGGTGTCGGCAGCTCTCTGGAAGGTTCTGAAGCAGAGGGATGTGATGCAGTATGGGGTCGTGGAGGAATTTGTCACTTCAGCCTGTGAGACTGTTCCTGGACTTCTTACCTTGCGACATCAGGGAAAGCTGGCACTGGGCCTGAGAGCACGGGTGACTGTTTAATAAATAATAAGAACTATAATTCCTCAGTTAAACGGCACTTCCTAATCACTTTTCCTTCTGTCTTTTCAGTTGATATTGGAGTTATGTCTCAAACAGCCGGATATTGACATGATTGCCCCACATCTGGAGAGGATCCGGGCTCCTGCTCCTCTTTTATCCTCATCTTCCTCTACTATGGTAAAGTGGAGCTGGAATTGTAATTCAGACCAAATACTTTTTCTGCTTATCTTTTCTCTTTCGCCATTTCGTTCCAATTATGGTGGGATAAATTTTTACCTTTAGCCAACTGCAATTCATCTTGGGGTACCTGTTTGATTAGAACAGGGCAATGTTTATCGATGCAAGGCCGAATAAAAGAAGCAGATTATTAGAACTGATCTAAAGTAGATTCCCTGGGACCTCATGCACAAAGTGTACAATCCTCTCCTCCTGAAACCTGAACTAAACTAAAATCCTGAAATCTATGCTGTAAAATCCAGATGCATGTGACTCTGGCTGCGTGGATCTAAGCATGAACAAACAATTTACTTTGGTCATCCCAACGAACACAGAGTTAACCAAATATGTGGAAATGCCCAACATATCCATGGAAACACCTACATTTCCATATGAAATTTGAATAACTTTATTTATTCAAATAATATTTTCTGCATGTGGGACACTCATGGCTCCACGGTCAAAAGTTACTTCTTCTCACTGAAAGAAAATAATAGTCAGCAACTTCTTAGATTCTATCAGAATCCCCTAAGGATGTTCACCAGTAAGACTGATCTCACTTGTGTAAATCAATATAGAGGATAGGAATGTTGTTGAAGCAACTATTGCTTTTTTTTCCTCCGTTCACATGATGAAAAATGAAATGGTGATTAAAAATGAGGTTAGACGTCTCAATTTAAACGAAAATTAAACATTAAGTCAAACATGACAATAGCAGATGGTATGACTGCTGACTGCACTAGTGAATCTGTGCAAGTGAGCATGTGTTGGTGAATTGCTGTACAAAAAAATAAAAAGCAGCTTTTAATACTGGCTCAAAATGTCAGCTGGTGTAATGCTCATACAGGGCTGTTAGATCAAAGAAATCGTGACGGGCGCCACAAGACAGAGGTTTTAAACCCAATGATGATTAGCTCACGCTCAAAATAATCAGTTGTTTACGAACCTTTACTATGTTTATGTGGTTGGTGTTTCATAGATTTTTTTTATTTTTTATGGTGCATTCAGACTGAAGGCAGTTTCCGCAGTGACTTTTACGCAAGCCCCTTAATTAGTTCACTGCTCTGCATTTCTGATGCAGTGTTTACACCCTGGACCGCATCATTGAAAAGGACGAGCTTCAGCTGCGTGAAACTTGACACCCCACTGATGTGCAAAAAAAAACTCAGCCAATAGACTGAATTTGTGCATTTAAAATGGTCATTTGTAAAAAATAAATTATAAAATAAATAAAACAATCGCATGTGCCAATGTTGTTTACAAGATATTAAAGATACATTTTTAATGAGCTAAAACAATTATTTGGATTAATCGTGAGTAATCAGTTATTGAAATAATCGTCAAATAATTTAGTAATCGATTAATTGTTAACTGGAGTATAAAGACTCTAAAACAGGCCTTTAGCTCACAGAGCAACCCACTTTGAGCAGAAATTATGCCTATATTGTGAAAAAAAAATAAACATTTTGCATTTAAGATGAAGAAAAAAATAAAACTTATCTTTCAATTGTGGAAAAGTTTTAGTTTCACCTTGTTTGATTTTGTAAACATCAATCTTTAAGGAACCTTTGGCTATCCGATTATTAGTCAAAATAATTTTTGACAGATTAATTGATTTGCAAAATAATCGCTAGTTACAGCCCTATTGTTTAGGTCACCTGAGGCCATCCAGCTCCGAATTGAATCAAATTGACCTAGCCTTCTTTTTCAGTGCTACTTCATTTGTGTAGGTAAAACTGTTGTTGGTGCTGATATGTTTTTTTTTTTTTTTTTTTTTTTTTTTTTTTTTTATCATTTTCAATTACTGTTGATGGCATCATCATCCCAGCAGAGGTTAATGCTGTTGTTTCAGGATACACAGTTTTTGCATAACATTAAATGTCATTCCTGTGCTGCTATTGATTATAACAGTGGACATATTTACCCTATTTATTGGCTGGAATGATTGTTTAATATTTAGTAAATCATCAGCCTCCCAGGCTCTCTGCTTTTGACCTACAGTTACCCCTGACAACCCCATGTCGTTTCCTGTCAAGGTCTCGCTGTCGGCATTTCATATTAAAAGCAGATGGTAAACATGGCATCATGGACTGCTGCTAAGTTGTTCTCAATGCACAACTTTGAATTGCCTTTTGAAAAAGCCCAGGAAGCACTGAAAATAACAGTCCACTTTGATTCATCCAGAGCTCCATCTAGATGAAGGTCCCATTCTATGGTGGTTCTTTATAAATCTAACCACACAGAAAACAGACCAGGGTCTGTGCTGGAGGTAAGGGAGGAAAGCGAGCCGTTGTTCTGGGGCTAAATTAAAACAGCTTTTTGAAAGTCAACTAAAAACATCTTGAAAAGATTCCTGATATCTACCTTTTTTAACATTATTTCCTCTGTGTTCCGTTTTAAGTGAAAAAAACTTTGCTTAAAACCAGTCCCTGATTGGCTGCCATGTCGTGATTTCATAGAAAGGTTCAGCTCGTTTCATCTTCAGTGTTCACTATGTGATTCCGCCTTGGACACTGCATCCAATCTGAACGCACCATAACACAGAGGGTATTGTTTGTATGCAAAACCAATACACTACTTGTCATTTAAATATGAATTGCATTTCAACTAACCATTCAGGGAAGCAATTGGTCACTTTAAAATTGAAATTGTTTATGTAAATTTAACAAAGTTGGCTATTTTGATATTACAGGCTGTATTTTTATATCTGATTTTGGCTTATTTGGACAGGTTCAAAAGGTTAAACCCCCACTACCAAGTGTCTATAAAACAGCATTACACACATTAGTATATAAGGTTGATTTTTTTTCTTTTTTTATTCAATGATAGTGTTTGAAGATTTGTTTTTGTTTTTTTTTGGCAATAAAATGTAAAAAGTGTAATCTGTGATTATTTGTCTTCCAGAAGAGGGATTTAAAGATTGTGAAAACGGTGGAAAGTTTCCATGCTTTTGTTAAAACGCTGCTAACAAACCAAGCTGAGAAAGAGCACTTCTTTAAAGTGAGTACCTGTCCACCAGCAGCCCCTCTGAAGAGAAATGTCAATAACAGCGAGCAGATGGTAATCTTGGCGTTTCTCCGATAGGAACAGTTTCCAGTCGATTATGGCCCAAAGTTTGACCAGGAGCTGGAGAAACTGTTGTGGGAATTCCTGATTCGACTCGACCAGTTGCTTCCAGTTCCAAACCTGAGCCAGGTAGTGACAAAGACACATCAGTCATGTGTGGAGATGTGTGCTTTGTTTTAGAGGGTAACAAATGATCTGATTACAGACAGTGTCGTGGCTCAGCGATACCCCTCCTGTCCTGGAGGAGTGTGCACAAGCGGCCACTCAGCCACAGCTGCTCGACATCCTACTTCAACATCAGGCTTGTCTGGGTCACCTGGAGTCGGCAGGTAGGCTATGACCTTTGCTAGGGTTGTAGTTTCGTATTGTAGGGGGGGCTTTACGTGTTTCCAAGTGCGATTAATTGATTATTTAAATAATC